>NW_015150754.1:663408-708088 GCF_000732505.1 Cyprinodon variegatus
TATATTTCTCTGGTTTAAAATCAACATTTGATCAGAAATCAACAGCGGCATTTAACACCCTGATAACATCGTTTGGGCAAGAAACCCTTCCACCTTGTTATTGTTGGAAAAAGATGGATTTGTTTATCCTATTCGTCTTATGTTTTCTTTAGTTGAAGTGTGTGAGTAAGTCTCAGGAAAACACACTGCAGTTAGATGACTGATAAATAAGATTGATTGGTATGTATAGACTTGATGGCATACCTAAAATGTGATGAATAGCATATGAAATATGAGGAAGAGCAGCAGCATGTCAATCAGCTATGATTGATGGGACATCAAAACAATTGTGGGAAATAGAAGGAACACTTGAAAGTGAAAAGTGAAGTGACAAGCAGCCAAGGTCAATATTATTAAAGTCTTAACAAACCTGCACACAGTAAACAATGTAGGATAAAGCAAAATCAAAACCCTACAATTCCTCAGCATATTGCCAAAATTATAGGAGGTTTGAAGAGAACTCAAATGCAGAGAAAGAGGAAGAGGTGCTTTGTTGGAGATTTAATGATGAGAGTGGTGGCAGCAAAAGCATAAATCCAGAAATAGAAAACCAGGGAGAACAGGTATCAGAACATGGGGAACACTGGGCTTCGGGGGGGAGTGAAGAGAATCCAGAAAAGATTAACAGAAGAGGAGAATATATGCCAAACAGAACAAGTAATGGAGTAATCAACTGACTGGGCGCAGGTGTGGACAGAAGTTATTAGATACTTTAACAGCTTACATGAAACTAAAGGGAAATTAAATTAATCAATAGAAAACACAGAATGACATAAATCAAAATGTAACTGAGAATCTAAAGTAAAAAGGTAAACACAACCAAAAATCCAGATCACCTGATCATGACACATATCACATTTCAAACAACGAATAAGGGCCTTAGGGCAGCCAGAGTATGCAATGTTTTATTGAAAAAGCATTCCACATTTAAATTTGTAATAATGAGAATATTTCACTGGTAAAACAGAAAAGCAGAATACTTGTCCTACAAGTTCTTTATTTACTGTCTTCATGTGGAAGTATTAGCCTGAAAATACAAAGGAAAAAATTGAAAACTAGAACTACTTTGTTACTAAAGTATGACTTGTTGAATTACTAAAGTAGTTCTGGCCTATTATTGAATATTATTTATGCATTCAGCAGGCATGTTGGAAAAGTGTAAAAGAGCTAAAAAATTTTAGGGGCCCATGATTGGGAGAGACCCAAAGAGGCTTTTAACACAATTGCAGTTCTGAAAAAAAAATATGACATTCAGTAATAAACTCACAAACACACTTCTATCTATAATAAAACGATAACACTAAGTTAATGTTTTATGGAAACATTTCTCAGTGCCACCCCCATTCTCTAAATATGAATATAAAATGGTTCAGTCCATCTGCTCAACTTTGGTCACACTTGAGTAAAGGTAAACAGTACTGCATGACACTCAGTTCTCTAAAAAGTAGGGTCTTTTAGTGGTTGATGTAATAGAAAATCCTGTTATAGTAACCTGTTTTTTATTCCCAACTTTGTCCATACATCATTTACACGCTAGCTCACTTGTATCCCCATATTAACCAACTATATATAAAAAAATAAAAATTAAATGATTTATGTAATTCAACTTTGCTGCAGTAAAGGTGAATTACATGAATTACAGGTTGAAAATCACTTCAACTATTAGGTTAAAACCTATATTTGTTGGATCAATAGGCTCCATGAGTCCCTATGTACGAATATGATGATGCATGTTAATGAGTTAAATTTGGATTTTCATGTCATTTAGTATGTATCTGCTAAAAAAAAACAATCAAGACACACAGTTCGATTTAGAAACTCATGGAGTGTGAAAAGCCCTACAGCCAAATATAAAAAGTCGTCTTACTATGAGGTATTCTAATTGTACATAAATTCTAAGAAAGCTCTGAGTAGAGTTTCTCTGAAGATCATAAAATATTTTCAGTTAAGGAGGAAATACCTCCCTTTTGTCATGCATTATAAAATCTATGAAGTCTATAAAGTATAAATTCTGAAACATTTAAATTAAATAAAATATGAAAAAGTAAAAGAATTTATTCCTATTGCATTTTGCATATTAGCTGAATGTTATCTGTACACAGACACAATGCCCTAATTTTTCACAGGATTTATGAATCAGACTCATTTTCTGTTTTTTTTTTTTTTTTTTGCATACCCTAGTTACTCAGTTCTCAGGTGAGAATAGACAAAATATGGAATCTGAATAATTAGATGACTGCTGTAATTTAGCTTTAATAATCACTAAGCGACCACTTACCTTTAAAGTCACATTGAACATCTGGGTGCACTTTAATGAAGAAACCTTGAGTGCTTTCATTAATTGTTACTATACCCCTAACACTAACACACAATGCACACTCTAACTCTAAACACCTGCTATAGAAATTCTCAAGGACCATACCCAATAGCATCATGTGCAGGCATTGTTTCTGGCCCAAAATAGGTTATGTAATGCTTCTTTCACTTTAAGTTGTCCACAAAATATTTATAGATGTTTAACTTTTGAAAAAAAAAAAAAAAAACTCGTTTTGGAATGTAGGTTTAAAATCAGGGAACATATTCCAATATGTTTTGCCTTTCCTTTTGTCACCTAATAGACCCATTTGCAAAATGTGAAAAAAGATGAAAAGGTTTCATTGTTTATTAGCTATGCTTTCACATTAACAGAAGTGTGTAAGAGTGTGTGTAGGTTTAAAAAAAAGATTGCAAAGACTTAAACCTAACCCACCTTTTGTGCTGTTGGAGAAACGGATGAAAACTGAGATTGGTTGTGACATATCAGTACCGCCCGTGTACAACATTAAACTAGACAGCAGATGCTTCAGAGCATGTTCCATCCCTTCCTGCAAAACTAAACCTGGGTGCTTTGGGTGCTGATGTTTACAGGCTATTTCTCCCACATTTTTTTGCCTCCTTCTGTCTTCTCTGGAGCTCATGTGGCACTTTTAAAAAATGCATACGGACTCTACGTGCCTTTGGAGACAAGTTGTACCACATCATTCCTTTCTGAATAGATAAATTTGGCTGCATAGTGGATCAATGTGGGCACATCTGCTTGATGAGTTGAAAAATGCTGTTCCCAAGTAATGCAATAGCAAACGAAAAAAGTACAGATATGGCACAGTTGTCGATGTCCACAAGAGAGTGCATCAGTTTATCTATGCATTTTTGCAAGACCTGGGCTACCTAAATACATTACTTGTATAAACAAATGCCGGTAAAAATGTTGTAATACCAGATATCCTTCAGTGTCAGTAAATTTAAACAACTAATGATTTGCAAGTTTTAAACACATTTGAGCTGAAACACTCATTTTAAACTGTAGCTGTTACAGCAACATAAGACAATTAGCATTTTTCAGCAGCTGCACAGTGATTCTAATTCTCCTAGCATGTTAAAACAGCCCCATTATTATTATTATCTTTAGTGGTTATTACAGCTCCATTGCACTGATTTTGCTATAAAAAAATCTTCTTTAGTATTCAACTAGGAAAGGTTATAGAAATGAAATTCTGATTGCTATCTTACTCTTTAAATCACCTGCATCTAACACGACCCTACAGATTGTCTGTAAAAGTCTTCCAATGCCACTTGACCCACGAAAGTGTTAAACGCGAAATCTCCCTTAACATGTATAACAGTTATGATTGGTTCAGTATACCTGGCTCAGCATTATGCTGTTTTTTTCTTAAATATATCTAATAAATTAAATGCAGTGTAGTTGATTTTCACTAACTTTGGCTTTCTGACCTTTGGGGGTCCTCAGGGTCCTTTAGGCTTTTAACCATTAAAGCATTTTCCTCCATTTAGTTAGCATTTTTCAAAATGTTGCACTTTACTTCTGAATGAATCATTGTCCTGAAAACAGATAATAACCTACAGAAATCTTTTCATCTTATATAAAGTACATACTCATCCAGGATTGTACGGTTGGAGCATGTTTAAAGGCGAAAAGGAAGGGAACAGACGGTGGCAGCTGATCATAAAAATATGTTCTTGTGCTTTGAAAGTCATCTATACAGCCCAATACCATGGCTTCCTTTGAACATCTTTGTATGCTGTGTTGTAACCACTAACTCTCTCTGTGTTATCAGACTGAAATGGTAATAGGACTAAGGTCAGGAAATGTAACCGTAACTGGGTTAAATTTAAGCCTGAGTCATTATTTCTATTCAATAGTCAAATATAGTAATTGTAATGTGTGTATTATTCTCAGCTTGGACTTTACTATGCATAGAAAATCGTATTAAAATTTTCTTAATACAGGGAACAATTCAAAATTTCAGAAGAATGAATGACATACAGTACAGTCAGTAAAGACACTGCTAAGTGTTCTTTGATTAAAAGTTATTTACCTTGTTTTGGAAAATAATTTAATCATTCAAGGCGGAATTAAATCTTTAAACAAAGAAAGGTGGATATCTATTTCATTTTATTTTTATAGTGTCAGTTCACAACAAATGTATCTCGGGACTCATAAGAAAAAAAAAAGTTGATTTAGTGAAATTGTAGCAATAGATTTCAAGTCAAGGATGCTAGAGAAATATCAAATTGATTTTAGTCATTAGACACTGCAGTTAAGGTCAGACAGTTGTTCAAATTGACTTGCAGGATTCTCACCATCTGTGAGGCCACAATGGACTGTTTGTTGTATTGTGTGATTGTCTTTACAGCAATTCCTCATACCAAACAATAATGTGGTGACAGAGGAAAAATTAATCACCCACTATAACCAACTTAGGAGTTGAGAAGAGAAACACAGAAGCACTGATTCAAGATATATTGTTTTAGGGAAAATGTACATGGTGATAGTAGCTCCTTCACTGGTTAGATAGTATGAAGGAATCTTAATTTAGCAAGGCCAAAGCCTATGTATGACACAACACTAATAGGTGCTCAGCAATTTTATTAAAATGGGTTCTACCTATAAAAGCAAATTCATTCATGCATTCCATAAGATGACATTATATTTCATGAACACATAGAGCTGCAGGAACCTAAGGGAAAGAAGTTGAAGGAAGAGAAGCAGGATAGACTCTTCAGGTTCAAAGTGATGCTTCCCTACAAAATATTAAAATAATAAGTTTTGAAATTTGAATTAATTCCTGTAGTAAATAGCCTTTCCTGTTTGCTCCAATGGCAACAAACAAACAAGTGACATGGGCATCATTCAGAGCTCCAAATAAGCACATCTTCAGTTTCCATGGCAGTAACAAACCTGTGAGTGTTTTTTTTTTCCAACTATGTTCTGTTGATAATCTATCCAGTTTTATTGACAAATACAACTTTAACTAATTTTTTTTTTTTTTTCTTTTTTTTTTGATTGCAGTGCTGTAACATCCAGTTAACAATACTATAGCTTGTTTACTGGCCTAAAAAAAGTAGTCTCTCTTGTGTCTCTAAGCTATTCATTCAGCTCCTGCCAGACTAACACAATTTCAAAAGTGTAGTGAAATCACTCCAATTTTATATTATTTATCCTATCTCCAAATAGAATTTAGAATCCAATTTCCCTTCAGAGTTAATGGACATGCTTCCAAATGTATACCCTGCCTTCAAATTGAAGCCACTGCTGAGCATAGTCTTTACTGCAGGTTTGGAATGTGTTATTTAACAAAATAGAAAAATTGGGGGGGCAAAGCCTTTTAGTTTGCAGCACTGAAGTATTACAACCTTGTTTAGCTGAGACTAGAGACACTGCTAAACATTATTAACAACTATTTTTTTTAGACTCTTTTCGGATTCTTTTACTGATGCAACTTTTTCTCATTGTGTTTGATGTAACTTATCAACCTTTTTTGTTTAATTTCCAAAAGAAGGAATTACATAAGACAGTTGAATCCTGTACATGTCGGGAATGCTGTCAATTCTGGTGTTGTTAGAGGAGCCAATGCTTTAATCCAGATTGTCATAGAAGAAACTTCAGTTAAATAACAGAAGGACAGAAAGATAAACTAACAATGTCACTACCCTTTATGATGGAATTTTAGTTATCTTTAGATATTGATTGCAGTAAATTATCTTTGGACAGTTGCAAGAGCATTGAACCTCAAGAAATACTTAGCTAAAGCCTAAGACTGAATTTAAAACCTTTTACAGAAAATATGTTGCCTTTTTAGATTCTTAAGGAAAACCTTTTATTCAATAAAAGAAGCGTAGCTCATTATAGATAATTTTTGGAATCTTGATCAAAATAGAAACATTTTTCTTCACTCATTAACTATGCTCAGTGTATTAAAGCACATTGTAAAAAAAATACAGCTAGCTAAGAAATATCAAAACCATGTGTAATTAAAAAATATAGCTACATAATCAAACTAAATGAAACAAACTCAAAACAAACTCAACAGAAAGAAACCCACCTGAGTGGTTACTAGATAAATGATTAAAACTGTAAATATTTCCAAACAATATTTAATGAAGATCTATTTGTAAATAAACTTGTACTTTTTGTTTTATGCCTGATGAAGAGTTTGGAGATCCTGACACTTTAAAGGGAATCAGCTACTTACCTCCTGCTGAATTTCCTACCGAGGTAAATCCTGATGTAGCAAATGCATGAAAAGGTAGAGAAAAACAGCAGGTATTTTCTGTCATAGTGAAAGAAAATAACACCTAGAGAAAAGAAGACTTTAGAAAAGTGCTGAAAGTGTGGTGCTCCATTTGCTGCATGTAGATTAAACTCCTGTGATGCCTGGTATATTAAACCATATTTTAAAGTTCATATGCAAATTTTGTTTCAATGTTAGACCTTTTTCCTTACACAACTACCAACGCTTTCCAACAGAAAAGTCCAGGGGCAAAACGTTATTATTTTTATGACAACTGTTCCTAATTAAAAAACCAATGCTCAATAAAATATGCTGAATTATTAACTGCCTTTGTTATTTTCTTTTTATTCTCTAGCATTAAGTAGCAATAGCACTGAAAGGGAATTCACAGGATAAACTGACAGTTGACCTTTACATTACTTGGGTATATTAGAGCCCAGGCCCTGTAGCCCTGGCTTGCCTCCTATTGAGCAAGAGAATAGCATGTTAAACATGTTATCCCAGGGATAACCTTTCCAAACCAAGGGTGAGATCGCATCAATCATACTGAGTTAAGTCACTGTCTTTCTCCTGGGAGCTGACAGCACCACAATAAGGTGGTGCTATTCTGTGTTAACAGGTTTCACTTATCAGCACAATACTAACACAGAACATAAATATTGTGTTTGTCCCATTGGAGACACAGAAGCGATTTCTCTTTTTTAACAAGCACCACTTTATGTCCAGTCTAACAATCTCATATAAAGGTTGAGCAGCAGTTACAGTACCAATGATCCAATGGGCTTATGTTTTTAAGCAAAAGTGCAGTGTGCAGTGGTGCATACCATCCTTATATATATATTTCCACTGGAACATTTTCCAAGGATTAACAGCCAAGATGATTTCAGAAAAAAAAAGAAAACAAGGTAGAAATTTAGCATCTTTGCTCCTTTCACTTTGGAACAAACTCCCTGAAAACCTCACATGTGCAGAAAATATTAACAACAGCGTTTTTGTGTATTGCAGCCTTTGTGGCTCATTAGCTGTTGTTTTGTAATCAATGCTGGGTGATTAATTAAACCAGAATATTAGTTTACTCATGCAATGCTTCTTTGCTATTTTAATATTGCCACATTTTCAGAAAGCACTTTGAATCGCCTGTGTAATAAATTTTGCTACTGAGTAAAAATAAACTTAACATACCATGAAATCCTGTAATACTATAAAGTATTATATTCTTCAACCTAAGGTTGACACCAATGTAGAAAAATGATATCAAATTAATTACCTTTGCTACAGTGATATAAAAGGATGCTTTGATTATACCAATTAGATTAAATGATGAGCGGAGAATCGAAAAATAACAATCATACTGAGGCTGTATAGTCTAATGAAGTTTGGTTTATTATTAAGAGTTATGCTATAGTTTATGAAATCAACATCATGGATCAAAAGGTGCACAGTTTTACTTTAATAATTCAACACATTGTAATTAGAATACATTTTAGAGATGAAGCTGAACCCTGTTTCTTTGCATGGGCACGATGGGATATGCTACAAATTTTCAGACTCATTTTACCTGCCTCTACCATCATCTGGATTAAATCCAAAGCTGGACTGTTGCCCCTCAGGAGATGCAATACATTTAGAACTATCAAATGAGATGTGTCGCATCACATAAGTGTGCATAAACACTTTGCACACAGCTGTAGTTCCCAATAGAGAGTTTTTCAGCCTTTTCCTGATTAAGATATTGTTCTATATGGGCTCAGCTGCATTGAAGCTCCTTATTTCTGATCTTATATCTTCAGTGCTGGTGTTAGAATATTTCTTTTGTCCATCGTTTGCTTTTCTGTTATTTTGGCTTAGTGTTGTTGTACCCTAGCTTAAATATACCTTCCCTGCTTGTTATTCAGTATTGCCAGCTATTGGGCTTCAAGTGGTGTGCTGAGAGCTCTGTAGTATTGTTTACAAGAGTAGGAGGAAACATTAAGCTATCTCTAAGTGGGGTTACCTTCTGAAATTTCATTTTTTGTTAAATTGCACGCTCATGCTTATACTACTGGCCATTTTTGGAAGCACTTTTGAGAACACTTTGAGAGCAACTGCATTTTACAGAAAGATTTTGTCACACATACTAATTTGGGTACACTGTGAGAATATTTATGGATGATGTTGACTACATCATTAAATAAAGAGAGGATCATGGGTGCTCTAATTGCCTGAAGAGGCTCGTCTTTTGGTTGAGACAAAAAAGATGCAGTGGAAGTTTTGTGCGTGAGTAAAAAAAAAAAAAGTTGTTTGAAGAACAGTCTTTGTGTTTTCAGGAGAATGCATTTGTCTTGATGGCTACATGAAGGATCCAGTCCACAAACATCTTTGCATCCGCAGTGAGTGGGGGCCTAACCAGGGGTAAGTTATGATAATTGATTCATGATGATTTGTGATTGTTCATTACAGTGTTAGGGGGATACTTTGGGGCAACAATGGAGTCCTCCTCCTCATTAAATAAAAGGTAGTGTGACGTTACAATTGGCATGTAATATTTGGAGAGGGCTAGCCTGATAAACCGGACTAAATGTGAGATTAAATGTGTAATTTAGTCTGGCCTTGATGAATAAGACATTGGAAGATTGTTAAAGAGAACAACCCGTTGTTTTTCTAACCATGTCTTTGCCTATTGGCCAACGCTCTGACCAATGAGCGCAACTGACTGTGACATAGTAAGCGCAAGAAGCTGGTGGGGGAGTGTAAACAAACAGCCTGTCGGTAAAACGGCAAATATGTCCTTCTTAAAAATGAATGAGCATAGAGCCTCTTCCTGCTCACGTTTCAACGAAAACCCAAGGTCTAGTCTTAAAAAACTGATTCCAAAGCTGCGTCAAACTAGAACTGTTCAATAGTTGTTGCCATCTTCCATGTTGTGCTTTCTCCAGCGTTGCGCAGCTTTGTCGTCATGCCCTCAAAACCCCGTCTGCTTTGCATCCAGAAATTCAAAACACATCTCTGCGTTATGATTGGCCAGCCAGTTCTAGGGCCTGGGTCATTGTTTGAGGCTAGACCACTCGCAGGCAAAAATAATTTTGGCCGCTGGCAGGTGGGGATAGTTTATTAGGCTAGGAAAGGGCAGCAGAAGTATATTCATCAGGGGTTTATACAGTTATCAATGCCACAGTTTTACATTATAACTTAGAATGCAAGCTCATTAACTGAATGCATATAAAATTATTTGTAAAAGATATCTTTAAACTAAAAGATATCTTTAAATAAAAACCATTATGATTCTGCTTGTAAAATGGTAGAAAATCCTAGTCAGATATGTGCCTTGATTTTAAAGATTCCCATGAGGTTGGAGGCTATGGGAGGGAATTTGAACTTTTGACTATGTGTCTCAGCGTATATGATAATTATGTTCAGTTTGACCTCTTTTTAGGTAAGTAATTGAATGAAGCAGTGAGAAGCTGCACCATATCACTGTTGAAAAGTACTGATATTATATCTGGTTCTGTCTACATTTCTTTAGTAATTGCCAACGCAATTATTAATTGCTTTAATTAATTTAGCTGAACGAAAAACCTTAATGTTCACAAACTGAAGACTTTATTGATATTTCCCCATTTTCTTTGTTGTGGATCACTTTTTAAAGATGCTCAAAAGAAAATAGAATTTCAGAGCTTTTGCATAAATCTTCATGCCCTTACTATTCTAGTGCTGCATGACTGCAATTTTAACAGCTTCTACTCATCGTGAGCTTTTTTTCCTTTAATACTTAAACCTAAGATGTGTTCCTCTTTGTTGTCCATTTTTTGCAAAACTTTCCTTCTTTAATTTTCTTTTTTACCTCACTTGTGGTAGGAGACTGCATGAGCTCAGGAGTTCAGGTTTTAGTTGCCCCTAGCTTAGCAATGTCACAGGACTTTACTGTAATCGTTATTTAGAAAAGTCCTTATTTCTACTCGCATTCAGGGATCAGGGCTAGCTGCAACCCTCTCTTCCCTTTTATGTAACAGCAAACTCACTTTAACTGTATTACTGCCACCTAAAGGGCTGGTGTGCGAAATATAATATGATTATAACTGAGTGCCTCTGAGATTTAAATCTTCTATTTAAAATTGCAAAGACAGTGCAGATGCATTTAATTGCCCAGTCTTATTCTACAGTTTTTATTTAATCCAGGCCAAGAGAAACAAGGAGAGAGAGGTAAGATGAGTGGATGGAGTTTGGCTCTGTTTTTGAGTGGTAGAAGATCAAACTCTGAGTTTTTTTCCTTTCACAGAGACGCTTTGCAGTAAGGAAGTTCATGTACTACCTGTTAGCCCCGAAGCCTATTATGTACTGTGGGAATTTAAACACGTTATCGCAATTATAGTGTATTTTACCCCATCTGTTAATCCTGTAGCACTCTGCAATTTTATCACCACTCTACCCAGCAGACCCCAAACGTATCATCCCCATCTCCTTTTTCTGACCTACAGGGATTTTAATCATGTGTTCCTGTTCCCCACTCTTCCCATCTTCACCTATTACTGTATGTTACCTGCCACACCAGAGACAACACGAAACCTGAACTTATTATATTACAACACCAAAAACCTATAGCTCATCTCTCTCTCCTGTGGGGGGGCTCAAATTACAACCATCTCCAGTCTGTGTATTATCCCCTGTAGTCAGCAGACCAGCTGTGAGTTGCAAAGTTAAGATATATAGAGAAACTCTAATGGACTTTTTTTTTTTTAGCTCTACTCTGTGGGAAGAGTTCTCTGCTCTTCACGGGGAGGACATGGAAAGCACCACTGACTGTATCATGAACTACTTACTTTCTGTGTGGACAACACTGACATGGACACATAAAAGGATAGATATGTGGATGGCATCAGCTACAGGCTTCTGAGGTTCCTGTCCAGATTAACTGCTTGCTGGAGTCACACGACTGATACTCTATATAGCAAGGGTCCGACTGTAACAGAGCTCTTTTAGAGTATAGGAGAACTCCGGAAAACATTTTTGGCTCTGTGGTGGAATCAACGTTTTTTTTTATGGCGTAGTATCTTTGGAACAGCAGCTTATCTACAGCTTAGAGGATGTTGTCACGAAAGCTAATATGAAGGCCATCTCTGTCATAGGATGCACCTTCGACCCACTGCAGGAAGGGTTAGACAGAAGAATTCTGGCCAAAATAACATCAGTTTAGGACAATGCCTCTCTGAGCCAATCATTAAAAGAGCTCATTTGGTAAAAAAACCTCAAGACAAACATTGTCACAGAGTATTTTTCATAGTAGCTGTTAAACTTCTACCCAGTCCTGCTTTCAGACGCTTTAAGTGCTTACATCCTGCTGTAGTTTGCACAGTTTTTCATTTTTTTTCTGTATAGTTTCTTTATGCATAAACATACATGCATATTTATATATTTTCTGTAATGATCCTCTTCAGTTGCAGATTCATTTGAATCTAGTGTGTTCTTTTGATAGTTGTTCAGTATCCTTTTGTGTTTTAAATTTTCCCTAACTGTAAAGTCTCTTGTTTTTAATTTCTGTTTCTATCATTTTATCTTTGTGTGAACCTGCATCCTTCCATTTGCCTTTCACCTTGTTTCTGTTACACCTTAAGTTTCCCACTGAGGGACAATAAAGGGTATTTCTATTTTATCCTGTGCCCTTCCTTAGGTTAATACCAATTAAGTATCACTCTCTTCTACATGACATGGTCACAGACAAGATTTGAAAATGAGGCCGATAATGGTAGGAAATGGGCCGAGAAATAGGCTCTAGATGTGTTTGCCTATATTTTACATATTTGTTTATGTTAATTAGGGACATAAAAGTCTGATCAAAATCAGTTTTATATTTTTTTACAAATTTTTATAGATTCTACTGCAAAACCAACTAAGATCTATAATGGAGACCTACTAAGAAGTATTAGAATTTATATTTTTGACCATATATTCCACAATTGAAGACCCTCTCTTTACAATTATTTTGAGTTTTTCTAATCAGGATCCTACATACTTGGAACAGCGTCCTCTAAGATACCTATCTACAATTCGATACATTTGCCTGTTAATAATTTAACTATTTGAGATCCTCACAGATTTAGTTTATATCATGCCTGCCATATTTTAAATGTAACAATTATCTCCAAATTCTTACATTAAAAAAAAACAAAAACAAAACAATAAGGTCATATTGCAACAGATATAACATACTCCATCCTTATCCTGTAGAAAGCTTTAATTTCAGTACCAATATGCTGCCAAAGCTGGTCTTAAAAGTTTCTGATTAGAGACACTTACTTTATCTGAGAATCTCTCTTGCACTTGATGGGGTATACAGTAGAGACTGACATTTTTTCGGGAATCCCACGGGTCACGGGATTTCCGTGGATTCCCGTGGGATGGGAGTCAGTATTAGTAACGATCACGTGATTGGGACGGTACAGGATTAAACATTAACGGGAGCAGACAGGAGCGGGAGCAAACCAATAGTAACTAAAAAAAACTAGGATTGATGCCAAAAAATAAAATAAATTGGAAAGAAAAAGATTTTTGCAGCCATTTTGTAGTTTTTTTCCTTGAAGCCTACACTATAATGCGAGTCAAAAAAACTACACAACCCAAAAACCAACTGTGCTTCCGCTCTGAGTTTTTCACCCGCGCTCAAAAGAAATTCAGATTCAATGTATTGGCAGAAATCTTATTGAAGACAACAAGAATGGGAGTGATGCAGGAGTGGGAGTCATTCTGAATGGGAGCGGGATGGGAGTGGGAGTAATTTCACCAGGAGTGGGACGGGACAGGATTTAGATTTCTACTCTGTGACGGGACACAATTTTTTCCGGTGGGAGTGGGACGGGACGGGAGTGAAAATCCTCTCCCGTGTCAGGCTCTAGTATACAGTACCAGTGATCATGTCCTTCATGTTTAGTAAATTTGATCGCAATAACTGGCTCGATTTGAACTTTTAGACACACATGGCAACATTAGAGACAATGAAAAAACAAATGAATTACTTTGTCACTACCATTGTTCAGGACTCAGATGCCTAACAGACTCTTCAAACCTTTTTACACTTACAATACATCCAGGAAACATCCCAAACAAGGCTGATGATATAAAAGGATTTTTTTTTTTTTTTTTTGCAAATCGAAACCTAAAACATTTTAAGTTTTTATTTTTTATTTACCATTTGTTGAAACATTATATATGAGAAGAAAGAAAAAATTCAATACACTGTACTTTTCTGAACCGTTTTCAGAAAACCTGCAGGGACCTACAATGACTTGTAAAATAAAATCACATGCAGCTGTAAACTCCACAGGACAGCTTTTAAGAAATTTAATAGACTAACTAAATATCCCATTTGGCTTGCTTTCTTTTTTTGTATTGTGGATTCCCATTGCATTCTAGAGTCACTTAAAACCACTTAGCAAGAACAAATGTGGCAATGGAAAGAATAGCTAGAGCTGATTACCTACAAAGCAATGGCCTCCAGCGGGCAGGCTGGGCATTTTCCTTTATTTTCTGACTATATTCACGCCATGGTTTGTTTTTTTTGGGAAAATTTCCCTTAGCTCACCCAACTGTGCATTTCTGCTTCTCATTCCCCTGGTCTTATTCCTATGTCCCTGTCACTATTTAACAGAGTGGGCACCCATGGGTGACTTAAATGTTTAATGATTGTAGCCCATGGCATTGGAGCCGCTTCCCGTTCTTACTGATGTTCCTTTTGCTTACAGTGGTGAAGGAGTTTACTCCGAACGGCATCAGGCCTCTGTCACTTCCCTTTCTTGTGCTTTCACTTTGCAGACTGTTTAGTCCCAAAGCTGCCACTCCCCATTAATCTCTATCATTCTCCCTCTCTCACTTCTGCCTCTTGGCATCTGTCTCATTCTCGCAATGTTTTTCTCACTCTCACCGCTTGTCCTTTTTTTTTTTTTCCCCAGCTTTAGCTCCTTCCATCTACATCTATATCTCCCTCCTTTTCTGTGCAACTTCCTTGTTCTGCTTCATGCTGTCATCATACTTTATCCACTCCCGTGGTAAATAGATATGAGCCAAAGTCACATTTTATGTCAGGTGCTCCAAAATACAGTTTCAGCCTGCTTATTTATTTATGCATAGCACAGTGTAAAGCTTGTGAACTGGGAAACTTTGGAAGACAGGGATGTTGCCAAGGTAGATGTTGAAACTTGGCTTGAGAATTTGAAAAGTTTGGATTAGGAGGACGGGTATTCTAAAAAATTCAGTACTTCTCCAGCTTTGATTCTAATAATCAGTTTTACTCTCTCCTGTCTTTGTTGTCTTTTTCTCTGATCTATTTTTTCCTCCTTCAAGTCCCTGGCCTTACACCATCTTCCAGCGGGGTTTTGATCTTGTGATGGGAGAACAACCCTCTGATCGCATTTTCAGGTAAGAAGAACTTCATAAAACTTACTTCTATCTGGCAACTTCATACATTCGACTCTGATGCCATCCGATAATTTGTTCTGGAACACATCTATGACTGCTATTCTATTTGTGACTTAAGGTGATTAAGAGCCAGCAAATGAATGCACTCTGTGAATAGGAATAACCAAATCTAATTAGAATGGGAAACCAAAGTAAAGGATTTACTTCTTAAAACTTTTCTTTTTCCTCTCCATGATTGTTTTGTTATTTTTCAATCACAAAAAAAAATATTTTGACCATTTTAAATTTCACCTTTTAAATCTGATCATGTTCTGTTGTTTATATCTAGAAATAATTTGAAGGGACATTTTAGATTGTTTTCAAGTAAGTTCTTAGTAAACTTTGCAGATAAAAAAAAAAAGACAAATTGTGTTTGGAACATTCAATAAGGTTTGACTGTCAAAATTTACTCAAAATGCCTTTGTATACTTTTCCAAATGGGCTCTAAAGAATAAATAATTAGGGATTAGGGTGGACGTTGGGACAAACTAAACTTATATGAGCTATGAGAACAGAAACTTAAAAACAGACCATGTATGAGGAGAAATGGGGTTGTGCACGCTCTCGCACACGTTTAATATGTGTTGTCTCTCTCAGGAGAAGGTACAGGGTTGTGCATGTGCATTTTTTTTTTAAGTGGAGAGAACAGGTCTTTTTAAAAAAATTGCAAAAATCCTCCACAATACATTCAAGGTAAAGTAACCTATGCTGCCACAATGTATTTGGAAAAAGATAGTTGGACCATTATGATTATTTACTATAGGAAGTTTCTTTTTTTTTTTTTTATAATTCAGATCTTTTGTGATAAATCAAAAAAAAAAGAAAGGCCCCATCATACCAGTTTTGCACATTATGTAACAGGGCTAAACACATATTTGGAGTATTTTTAACATATGACCTATTTATTACAGTAACACCACATCAGAGCATGTTGGCTGTCACCTTTGCCCATCAGATTATTGGTTAGCTTTTGTCCTTCCTGTTGGACGTCATCGACTAAGATTTTGCTCCCAGACTTTAGCTATCTTTAAGGACTATTTTTATCCTTCTGGAAGACCGATTCAACCTTTTGCCTCCTGGGAGGAGCCATTGCGTAATTAACTAAGGGATATTGCACCACAATTACAGCTTTTTTCTTCAAGCTTTGGGGGACTTTAAACTAGGGTGACCATATTTTCATTTTGAAAAACCAGGACACCTTGGAGCGGGGGGGTGGCGGCGGGGGATCTCTGTTCCCATGCATAGGCCTAGGTAATCCTACAATAACATGATATTAACAGTTGATTTATTAAAAATGCTTTTCAGTAAAAGTCAACAGCAATAAGTCCAATAACAAATGATAATTTTATTCAAAATGTATTTATTAAAAATGCTTAACAATTCCTGTAATGAATGAATAGCACAATGAAAGAAATAATGTCTCATCTAAACATCCCTCACTTAACAATAAAAGTTAACAATAACTCTCAACTCCCAATAACAGATGATACTCAGCCTCAGCAATGAACGAAATAATGTCTGTTCTGTAGGATATTGGAAAAAATTCATTAACAAATGAGCTAAATAACAAAAAATACCTCTTGTGTAGCAAAAATAACTCAAAATGTACCAAAAACAAACAAACATATCAATAGACTATCTTTACTTTCGGAGTCCAGGTGGCTTTTCAGATCCCTTGCACCTCCATTGGACACAGAGACATATGTCCCTGCTTTGCACACTGTGCACAAGGCCTCCCATTTGTCTCGATCCGGTCTGAAAGCGGGGAAACTCTTTAGTAAATCGTTGGTAAACATACATTTGTGCCTTTGCATGTTGTTGGCGTACTGACAGCCATGCAATCTATATTCTGATTAAGAACTAGGCTGCCCGCAGTGACGCAGCTCAGGGGTGGAGTCACACGCAGCGTCGTGCGCAGTGCCCTAGCACCTGTAAATTTAACGGTCCAATGAAGGTAATTTAAAAAAACAGGACATTTCCTCACTTTCTAAAAAAAACCCGGGACGCCCAGGACAGGACGTGAAATACAAACATGTCCTGGGAAATACGGACGTTTGGTCACCCTACTTTAAACACAAAGTTTCAATTATAACTGCAACATGCTCCTTTTGGCTCTTAGATTTGTTAGGGTTTTACTACTTGTTTTTAATTTTATTTTTATGTGGCCTTCTTGTTGTATTTGATTGAGTAGCTATTGTTCTTGTTTTTGGGCATGTCACAACATCTTTCATCTCTTTTCCCATGTGGTTTTCCATGCTGAAAATAGCAAATAAACTGAATCTGAACATGCTTGTTGCTTTGCAACAACTATAGCCTTTGTAGTAGGCCATTTACTAAAAATCACCTATTGCCCAGTGATTACTGGACAAGAGAGACTGTACACACTGGACAGGTCACCAATCTGGAGAAAATACCAAAAAATATAAAAAAGATAGGAGGAATTACAAACTTTGGGGAAAAAAAACAGCTATTGTTTATTATTTTTTGCACTTGTAATGTTTATTTTAAAGGCACACTATGCAACATTTTTCAGTTAATTAATGTGTTCCATAACGTTATGGATGATTAAATGAGTCATTTCAGGTTGAACAAAGGTATTCTCGGCCGCCCTGGTGGTCTGTGGGGGAAATACTGCACTTGCAATTGCAGGAGCACCGACCCGCACCCACAGGCTCAGAAGTCTCGTGAGAGTCAGTCTTGCTTTACGGCGAGAACTGCTACACCCCCCAGTTAAAAGCATTCTCGTTGCTAGCACAGTGGTAATCTCTGTGCAGTTATGCTACGTTCACGCAGCAAAAGCAGCAAAATCGCGTCTGCTGCTTCCTTTTTGCTGCTTGTACCAGTTAGTTCTGACCCGTGGCTGAAGCAGCTTTGCTGCTCTGGCTGCAAAAGTTTGTCTGAGGCGCGTTGGGCGGAGCTTCACTATCCTTTCTCTGCCTTGCAGCTATATTTGCTGTGATCAGTGGGAATAAAGTAGTTTTAATATGTGTTTAAGTGAGAAAATACACCTGAAAACGTAATCAGTGCAGTCAGTTCATTCAGATTATTATCCTGCCTTCAATATTTTTTCTGTCGGAGCCGCTCAGACCCCCACATACCAGGGATGCGCCGACAGTATGGATCCCTTCATCAGCAGCGGTTCACCGCGGCAGCTGGTAGGTGTTTTTCATCTAAATAATCCAAACTGCTTATTCTGCCGGCAGATTTCTGCATTTTAAGTTAATTTAGGCGTCAATAAACTGTTTAAGAGGAGTGATCATCAGCGCTGTGTCTCTCTCCCTGCGTTAAACGCACCGACGCGCTGCTTCAGCTGCTCAGATGTGCAGCAGGCGCAGCACGTCTGAGCAGCAGGCGCAGCACCGCGCCGCGGGACCTTTTGCTGCGCCTTGATGCGCGTCAACCATTGACTTTGCATGTAAACTCGCTGCTTCTGTCGCGCCAGCTACGTCCAGTGTGAACGCAGCGTTAGTCATTCATTGCTAAGCTCAAAACAACCGCGCCTGGCTTGACGGAGAAACCAGGAGAACAGCTGAGCATATTTACGACAGTGCACTTTTACTTTCGCCCTCTGGGGGGAGCCTCGCTGGAAAATCAACACCGGTTGCATAGTGTACCTTTAAATAGATATTTAGTTTTGCTGTCTTGGAAAAGTGTAGCTTCGCAGTAACTATGCTACTGTATTTAACGCATAATTCATTTATGTCAGAAAAGGAATAAACACAACAGCACCCTCTTCTTTCTTTTTCACACTGCTTGTAGATGAAGAGAGGGCTACCTCTTCCTGCTCATTAAGACCACTCCTACTGTTGAAGATGGAAGAGGAAGGCCTAAAGCCTAATAAAAATAATCCTTCCCTGTTGGTATATCCTCCAGAGTAGGCCCTTTATAGAAAGCCAAAGGTTTTAAAATGTTGTCCTCAGCGTGTTCTCAACTAGCTGTTCTTCCTGATTAAACAATATTATTCTAGCCTATTTATCAAACAATCCAGCACTCTACCTTTACCTGAATCCCGCTTTTGATGAGCTATGCATCCATAATTTTGTTTGCTTAAGCAGATATTATCATTAAACAAGATTATTATTACTGGGTGTAAAATTAAGCAGAACAAACAGTGAGGATAAATGCTGAGAGTAAGCATTCAAACACACAACACTTGCCCTCCACTCACTAATAACTACATGGATTGCCTCTAAGGATTCCAAACCTGTTTTCCTCCCAACAACCATTTTCTCATGAGAACTCTTACTGTTTTTTCACCTCCAGTTCCTGTTAGAGGGAAGAAAATAAGTTGTATAGCAACTCATAAGTCCCAGGTTGTACATTATAAAACAGGGCTCGTTAAGTGCCAGCTAACTTATCCTGTGGTCACCCTTTTACGTCATTCTGCATCACAGGGAATCTCAGCACTACAGAACAAAGCCCCATAGGAGCAGGTTAAATGGGATGCAGCAAATGCTCTCCGTTTAATAGTACAGAAATAACAAACTCCTGCTATTAAATCTTATTTAAAATGAAAAATTGCTTAACATTCCATTTAAAAAAACTTTAAACCAAGATCCTGCTGTAAGTGCTGCACAAAATCCAGATATCACTCCCTTTTTCATATTTTTGAACCTTACAGTATATTTTATTACATGCAACATGACCAGCCAGAAATATGGATGTGGTTAGTCTACATGAAAATTAACTATTGTTAATTATGTGGAGTATTTCATTTAATTCCCAGTGGATTTAAAGATCAATGATATCCATTGTCAGACAAATAAAATGCTTTAAAGCATTTGTTCAGTTATAGATTTATTATTGTTTGTTGTCTCAGGGGGAACCGTCAGTGGCCATTTTACTGCATTAAGTTTTCAGTTTTCTAAGTCTATATTGACAAAATCATAAATTTTGTAAGTTAATAAACTGACTTCTCTAATTTTAAGTATTACCTTAAAGGACTATAGACATTTCTCAATGTTGAGGGATTTAGGTGCTTTAGGATTTTTTTCTTTTTTTTTTTTTAGTAAGAACATAATCTATTAAGTTTTTCTTGTGTTTTCTTTTTATGTTTTTCTTTTATCTTTTTATGTATTATCCAATGCCTTACATCGCACCCTAAATGCATTTCTGTCAGCATAGATCTGTCCTATTCTTCATCAGTATTCTCTGCAGTCTTTGTGATATTTTGAGTTGTTGGTGTTTAAAAAGGATCCCAATATTTTTTGTCTGAGTTAAAGATTTCACAAGACAATAGTGGCTTCAAACAAACTATATAAACTCATGTTGCCTCTAACATGAGTAAGTAACCTTCCTTTTTACTTCACCTTGTTGTCATTCTACCCACTTTTGAAAAATCCACTCCAGTGACTGCTCTTTTCTTCTTGCAGATTTACATACACTCTGGGAGAAGGAATGTGGCTTCCTCTGAGCAAAAGCTTTGTCATCCCCCCTGCTGAGCTCGCCATCAACCCGTCAGCCAAATGCAAGACAGATATGACAGTAATGGAGGATGCAGTAGACGTAAGGTAAGAGACATTTAAGGATACCACTTTTCTTAAGTATAGCTTTGGATGGGAGACAAAAGAAGCCTCAGCTAGAGGAACAAATGTTTCATTAAACATCATTATCTCATTGCTCATTACTATTCAACAAAATTTTTGTTTACATCACTGCAGTCAAGTGTAACGACATCTTCCTCCTTTAAACAATGGTATACATTATTCTCCTTCTCTGATGTTTCATAAAGGAAATGTCAAATCCGACAGCTATCTTTTCAGGAGACTTACACTACTTGACATTCAACTTCATCTGTTGTTTTTTATTAACTATTGTTTCTGTGAGTTTTAATCATCGCACCATGGTTGATGAAGAGGTCTTAGTGGTCATATTTCAAAGAGTAATAAAAATCTGAGTTCAAAGAAAAAATCAATTATAGAGGACCAGTGTAACAATAGGCAGTAAATAAAAGAATTGGCTGGTGATTTAATTGCAAAAGCAGCATTTTGATTGTTAAATGGTTCATAACTCCAAAGACGATCTACTCTGCATGCAACAAATGCATGTGTTTAGACTGCATAGGGTAGTAACAGAGCCAAAACAAACCTCCAGTGTTAAATTGGACCCAGCTGACATTAGAAAAGCAACCGATTAAATTATTTAGTCATTGCTTTTCTTGTTATACTCAACTTGGTGCAAGAAGCCGTAATATCAGGACAAAAATGTAAGAGAAAAAAAATCATAATCCACTGCTGTAAAGTAAAGATTAAGTCAGTAACATTTTCTCTTTAAAAATATTTTTGCTCCTCTTGACTAGAGCAAATCCCCACATCATCCCTGTGCCGAGAGGTAACAGCAGGATATATGCATATTTCAAAGTTATGCTTTAAATGAACTATCAATGATCCTACACAACTCTAAGCCATAACTGTGGAGAACAGTTTAATTTGAACTTTAGGTTCTGCCTCAACTGTTCTTTTACCCCACAAGAAACTTTTCTCCTCTTCCTCCTGGTCTCCCTGGAGGAAGTCATGTCCATGTGACTAAACACGTGCTTTAAGCTCGAGCAAAAACTGGATCAGCAAGGAAAATACACTGCTCAAAAAATAAACACTCAAATAAAACATCCTAGATCTGAATTAATGAAATATTTTAGTTGATTACCTTGTTCTGTACAAAGTTCAATGTGCTGACAACAAAATTACTCAAAAAGCATGAATGGAAACCAACTTTATTAACCAATGGAAGCCTGGATTTGGAATCACACACAAAATGAAAGTGGAAATACATAAAACAGGCTGATCCAACTTTGCTGTAATGTTCTTAGAACAGGTGAAAATTAGGCTCAGTATGGTGTGTGGCCTGTATGATCTCTCCACATTGCTTGGGCATGCTCCTGATGAGGTGGTGGATGGTCTTCTAAGGCATCTGCTCCCAGACCTGGATCAAAGCATCCTCCAACTCCTGGACAATCTGTTGTGTAACATGGCATTGGTGGATGGATGGAGACATGATGTCCCATATGTGCTCAATCAGATTCAGGTATGGAGAGCGGCTGGCCTGTCCATATTTTCAGTAACTTCAATGTGCAGGAACTACTGACACACTCCAGCTACATGAAGTCTTGCATTGTCTTGCATTAGGAGGAACCCAGACCAACAGCACCAGCATATGGTCTCATTAGGGGTCTGAGGATCTCATCTTGGTAACTAGTAACAGTCATGCTACCTCTGGTGAGCACATGGAGGGCTGTGCGCCCCTCCGAAGAAATACCACCCCACACCATTACTGACCCAATGCCAAACCGGTCATGCTGAAGGATGTTGCAGGCAGCAGATCACTCTGCATGGTGTCTCAAGACTCTGTCATTTCAGTCATATGTGCTCAGCGTGAACCTACTTTCATCTGGTAAGAGCATAAGGGGGGAATTTGCCTATTTTGATTTCCTCTTGCAAATGCCTTGCACTGCACATTGTTGGTGTGCACAACCTCTATCTCTGGACTTTGGGTCCTCATACCATCCTCATGGATTTGGTTTCTAACCGTTTTTGCAGACACATGCATGTTTGTGTCCTGCTGGAGGTCATTTTGCAGGGCTTTGGCAGTGCTGCTACTGTTCCTCCTTGCACAAAAACGGAAGTAGTGGCTTTGCTGCTGGGTTGTTGCCCTGGTGTTACAAGCCTGTCTCCGGGTAGCGCCTCCCGCCTTTGGACACTACGCTGACTGACACAACAAGCCTTCTTGCCACAGCATACAGTGATGTGCCTTCGTGGGTACTGAGAAGTGGTCTGTCGTGCCTACCTGAAACCCAAAGTGCTTTGCATTATACTTAAGTCATTCATCCAGCTACTGTACACACTGGTGGTGGCTGGCTACATTGTAGCCAGAACTGTCCTGGGGCTCAATGACAATGGTGTAACTGCCGTACACAGGCACTACCTTGCATTCTGACCACAATCAGTAGGGTATTGGTTCAAATATACCAGTTTAATGAATCACATATACTGCTTTGTAATTTTATAAATGTCCAAAATACATGTCTTTCAACACTAAAGTTTTACACTACTCAACAAAAACAAAATAAATGAAAGAAAACAAAACACAGGAAATATTAGGCTCAGTATAACTGTAATGGCAGGATCTAAGCTGGATCTCTATAGCTCTGTTCGTGTTGCTGTCATGGCACTTTGGAGAAGGACACACACATCCAAACTGCTCGTAATCTCCCAATAATATATATATATATATACATATATATAACAAAATAAGAATGTCATTTTCAGCCTTTTTTGATATATTTTCTAGATTAAAATGTTTCTGCCATATTTTGCGTCCATATTTGGCTAAAGTGTGTTGATGGATTTGATGAATCAATATTCAGAGATCTACCAACAAAATGTTTGATGTCATGGAAAATGGAGACAAGTGATAAATATTGAGTTCAACAGTATACTGTAGCTGCTACTCTGAGATGACTTTGTATTGCCAAATTGTATCCCTATGAAAAGATTTTACACACTGAATATTTAGTGGTAATGATAACCCCTATAACTACTAATGGGATTATGTTCCATCTTTTTAATAGTGGTTCACAAAAATGTTATGCAGAGTCTAGTAAGAATGTGCAGATATACTGCTCAACATCATTATCTTGGGTTGTTTATTCCCCGAGTAGGACCTCATCCATTGCGTTGGTCTCCTGTTTCTTGTTACAGCTTTATTAAAACAAATCCTTCTTTATCTTAGAATTTCTGTGAAGTCTTCTGGCAGCTGGGACACACATTTTGTTCTTCAAAATTAGGACTTACGGAAAAGGCACCTTCTGAGGAAGATTGTGTGCAATGTGGTCCTTTTGAATCAGTGGTTTGCATGCAATCTTCATATTTTGGATATTAAACCCCTCTTCTTGCTGAATCGGTTAGATTTCATTAATTGCTTTTCCTCTCATATATCTAGTTTATATATATTGTTTAACCAGATTGTTTAGTGTCCATGAAAAGCCATTAGGAGAGATTTATCTTTTTATGATGTTTTAACATACATAAAGATTACCAAAATGGAAGATACTGAACAAGTTTGAAAAATGTGGTCATCATGTCTTTTGATTTGCAAATAATAATTTTGGTAAAGGTTAAGGTTATTAGTTACATATTCTAAGATCTAATGTTCTTTTTTTAAATATGATTAATATATGGAATAAAATTAATTAAGAAAGCTTATTATTTTCTCTATCTAACAATGGATTTTTCTTGCAGAAAATAAAAACAAATATTAGAAGATCTCTTTTAAAACTTATTTTTTAATGACTAAATAATAAAACTTAAATCTAAAAATGTATCTATTGTTTAAACTGAAGAAAAGACTTAAACTAAACATCTCATATTTGTTTTTGCTAACAGTCAACGCAGAGTACATTTAAAGCTCACTGATGATATGCTTTGTAAATATTACTGTATTGATCTGGATTGGTGGCATGTAATTAAAAAGAGAAATATGAAATGTACTTTTTTAATAAGGAGTTGCGTTGTAAACTGCTCCAATATATTTGAATAAATTTATGTTATTCAGTATGAACTACATTCAGACACAGTTATTTCTCTCTATACAGTCTTTGAGTCACTGAGATGTCTCATTTGGATAAACTCAGTGACTTTGTGGCAATTGTTAAAGTTCTCCAAGCACTACATAGTTACATATATGCAAGACAATGCTCATTAAACAGAGAGAATACCTATATAGGCTGGTTGATGGCCATATATCACCATTTTGATGCATACGGTGTGAATAGATGTTTCATTTGCAGAGTCCAGAGACTGACAATTAAGTCAAAGACAGCAAACTATACTCCAGACCCTTAAGTAAAAACAGAAACTAAACTAAAGAACTTTGTAGGTACAGTTTAGAAATGATATAAGGAGAGGGGGATTCAATATTATCACAGGAAAAAGGACAAAAGGTTCTGCTTGAGCACATGTAATTTGGGATAATAGTACATATTTTTATCCAGGAAGATAAAGGGAACTTTAATTAGCCTCTCAGTATGAAAAAAATATTTTTGGAATCCCAAGAAGTTTTTCAAAATTGTGGTTATTAGTTGTGTTTTAGTCATCATCCTTTGTTCTCTTACCTGTTCTGAAACGTTGGAATGTTAAACTTCTATATTGTTAACATTGTTATTGTCTGAGTAATGCTTAGTCATGATTTAGCTCACCCTCATTCTGGGAAACCTGTATGTATTCCTGATATTTTCTAATTCCAACTTTTCTTCAAACACTAGAGCATAAGATTAGCATTCAAAACCCTTTTCTCTAGCCTTCCAGGCATAAGCAGTCATTTCTAATTTTCCCAAAGAGGAGGTGATATTATGCTCATGTGAAAGAGCAGTCGCTTTAAAATGGAGTTTTATTATTTAAACAACCTTTTAAACTGTCTTTAATATTCAACATTATCAGTGGATATAAAAGTTACAGAACAGTGGCTTTTGAGGACCAGAACTGTTATACTTTGCCTCTAGAAAAAAGAGATTTTTTCTAGAGGCATTTTTTCTAGATCAGATTTCGAAATGGCTGCTTTATAAATCAAGCATGTATTATGGCCGACACTGAAAGTTAAAAGAAATAATATTAAAACATGTGCACCATTCTTCTTAATTTGCTCTCTTAGAGCCATAATGAGCATAAAGACATGTCACACAATGTTAGAAAGTTTCATTTGGTTTTCGATAGCTGTTTAAAGCACTGTGCATCATCTGGCTTTATTTTGATTAGCTAATTGATCTTTGATATAGGTGACTTTGAGTTTTCTTTCTCGGTTAACAGGTTCTACATTGAAAAGTTCTGTTTGCTCGATATAGTGGGGCTTAAGTGTGGGAGCATTCACCGATTATTATTATTGTCATTATTTCTGACGAGATGGTCATTGGTCAGGTCAGATCAAACTAAAAAATCTATGACTCGTGGTTTGGATGTAGCTGCTGGTGCTCAGGTGAGTCATGGCTAATGACAAACGGGAAGCCATTGCCATATTGGCCAAACACCTGACCAAGTAAGGGTAGGACCGTATTTCAGTTCTTCAGTCATAATCTGATTCAAGTGATAAATCACCAAGAGAAAAATTTGTTATTTCATTTTTTTCTTCTTAAGTTGAAAACAGAACAAGTACAACAATATGGTGAAAAAATGACAGGGCCTTCGATATGCCTAATAATAACTGTGCTAATAAAAGTGCGTAGCTGTTTGGCAGCTGAGACTAAGATATGATATCTGACTCTTCTATGGTGGGGGAGAGCACACAAGTTGCACTTAAACCTCCAAGGTTTGAAAAGGCTTTATGACCAAAGAATGGTCCAGTAATTCACCATTTGTTCAACATGTTTTAGTCTTTAGATTATGAGTAGGCTCTAAAAGAAATATAACATCTGTTCTTCTAGGGGGTCCTAAGCAAGAAGGCAGTATAAATATGAGCAAAACACTGATTGTTTAAAAAATTCAAGCTGTGCAATCCAGCATTGCTGTACCCCTGCTGCTCGGTTAGCTGTCTGCCTCTAACCAGATCTGATGGGAAGAAAGTGCTGAAAGTGAGAAAATTGTCTTCCAACTATACCTCTTAAAAACATATAATACAGTCTTTCCAATATTCTGTTTTTTCTGTCTAATACTTTCAGATCTGTGTTGATTTATCTTTATTTTATTTTATTTTATTTTTTGGAGGTGGGGTGTTTTGTTTAGTTTTTGCCTGTGACCTAGGACAGTCATGGAAAGGCATGGTTTGATGTACATTCAGAACATTTATCCTTTAACCTTTATAGTGTTAATGTCATGATTTAACTAAGGTCTGACCCAAAAAGCAGAAAAACCAATACAGAAAGAAATCAGGGGAAAGTTTGAACAGGTTTATTGAGGGGATTGTGAAGAATCCAGTGTTGCTCTGAACACTGCTCAACCGGAACTGGAAAGTGAGGGGAAGACACTATGGTTAGTTCAGGCTCAGTCTGAAACTTGAATCTCAAACTTGAAGAGTAGAAATAGATTGTAGACTCACGTTTCCAGATAAGTGGTTGACTCTTAACTCCAGTCGGTGTGGGGTGTTCCAGTGTTTGTCTCATTAGACGGAGGGCGGACAGGGTTTACCCAGAATGCGGTTGTTTGTCGGTGAACGGAGAAACTGACTGCCACTTAGATTTCCTGCGGTACTTGAACGGGTTGTTGTGGAGATGAATCCCTTTCTCAGTGTGAAGCTCAAACGATCTCTTGGAGGAAAGTAGATCCAAACCACCAGTTTGAACCCTCAGCTCAGTTTGAAGCTCAGATGATCCTTCCAGGGAGAGAAGGTCCAGAAAACATCCAGTTTGCAGGATGACTTCCTGCTGAGAGGCAAAGACAAAATAACTCGGTTAGGACTCAGGTTGGCAAAACTCAGTTTGACTCAGTAAAAACTCAGCTTGGCCAGAGTACCCAAAACTGGCAAACACTCTGGCAGTCAGCAGCTTAAGAGCACTCCGTTAATGAGGTAACCCTCTGCAGGTTTGTTAGGAGGTGGACCAGAACCAGGCGTCTCCTGGTGGAGGAAGGGAGACAAACACAAAAACACAAACCACACAGACAGGAATCCTAACAGTTACTATTTATGTAAATTTCTTTACTAATGCCAGCGATACTCAGATTTTAAGTATTAAACTTACTGCCTGTACAATACGTGCCTTTATCTTGGGCAGTTTAAATAAGGACATTATGGAGTGAATAAACACAGTACTTCAAGAAGAGGTATAGCATATTATTTTTACAAGATGCAGGGATGATGAGGCTAATAAATGAAATTTATTATTTTTTTCTTCATTCAAATGCAACTTTTTCCTAGTTATTTATTTTGTTGATACTTATCTTGCATTCTCTCTTTATATAACCCTATATTATTTAGATCATTTTGTGTTTCATTTCTGTATGAACCCATGATATAATAATGATTAAAAAAACTGAATGATAAACAGTAAGAAAAAAAAAAGTGTGGAAACCTGCAAATTATTTCAATGTGCAAATGTGTGTTTTACACTGCATTTCATTTACAAATCTCTTCATTCTCTAAACACCCCATGTCTCCATATTTCTGATGTCAAGATTTCCAAACAGTCTTTCGGGAAATAGCAATGAAGATGCACACATTTTCATCTTCCTTTCTGAACATTTTATTTTTATTCGGCAGCTGACGCTGTGTAAATAGCTCATCTCCTTCTGATCTGTGATCCTCAGCTGTCCCTCAGGGGCCTCAGAAAAACACGGCTAACACCTTGAAACACGCTGATTTACTTTGCTTCTGTGCTGCATTCCCATGCGTTTGATTGCCATTTGTAACTTTCTTGCAGAAAGATAAATGGCAACAAACGTTGATCTTTCAGTTGATTAGCTGGTGTCACAGAAGTTCAAGTGATTCAGGAAAAGGAAAGAGAAGAGCTTTTATGGTTCTTCACACTTTGTTTTTGACATTCTGGTATTGCCTTGAGACATTTTTTAGATGCAGCACTTTTAGAACAGCTTTAGTATCACAATATTAACCACGTAAAAATAAATAGATTGAGAATATGAGCTGTAGGTTAAGCGCAAAAAAATAACATAACAGCAAATGTTTAGGCAGAACTTGTCTCTACCTTATTGAATAAATGGTCCCTTAAACTGTGTGTTTTTGAAATTCTTCAGTATATACTCAATTTAATATCCTAAATATTATTCACTTTAATCTTGTTAAATCTATTGCACTACAAGGTTACAGCAGGGAAAATACAACACCATGAATTATATTTACCCTTGTACAGAAATCTTTACTTTTTGCAAGGCATATTTCTTATCCATAAAAGTTATTTTATCTCCGTTTTCTGTATGGTTTTATTGGTAAGATTTTTACTTCAAGGACATTTTTGTCAACTCATCCAGGATGTCAGAAAAACACTCAGAACAACGTCTAAAGCACTGCAGACCTTATTTGCTATTGTTTGGGATTTAATAATAAGAGCAAGGCTGTGTAGAACCTGCATCTAAGGATGACCAAAAAAAAAAAAGAAAAAGGCATTCTCACACTACCAGAAAATATTATTATGATCCCAAACACTTTTGGAGAAATATTGTGCTTAGACAGCAATGTACACACTTCCCCTCCCACTCAAGTGGCAGGTTATTAAAAATTGCAGGTGTATTACTTTTTTTTTACGTACGGTGAGGTTGGTTGGGGTAGTTTATTTTTAGTTTTTTTATTATCAAACAAAATTGTGATTTTAAAATAATACATTGTATTTTATAAACATTAAACTCTGGCAAAAAACACACAAATTTAAGAAACCCATTGAGTAGTGAATACAGTATATTTAGCACTACTGCATTTCATTTCCTGTTTGTTTACGGTTATACATTTTCTCACTTTTGAACAAATGATCAGTCTAATATTATCTTAGATTTATTTTTATGTGGAAAAACTGAAGAAAAGCCTAAATAACAAAGAAAAAAATATATCTAAAAAGCAAACCTTTGTGATTTCACCAGAGGCATATGTACTTGAAGTGGTTTTTGAAAGATAGGCTATATTCTGGTACCCAATAATTAACATCAAAGAGTTAAATACCCAGACAAGGGAGTATATGCTGTTCTATATTTAACAACCTATATTTAAAGCAATTTAACTAATTTCAAAGAAATGTCTGACTACCAATTTCAGCCAAACTTCAAATGTTTCACTACCACTGTTCAGACATTAGCAGTCGTACAATGAACAATGAACTCCACTTCAAGCGCCAATTTTGTGGGAGTTTATTATAAATACTCCCATACATCATTACCATTTAAAATCGTTATCTCTTCTGAAATTTCTGTTGGATTTCATAATACATTTTAGAATCAATGTGGAGGGCTCTTGTCTTCCATAAGGATTCCTTAGTAATTTGCTCTTGCTGTTGGTTTCATCATGTGTCAATGTTCCTTTCAAATGATGCCCTCAGATTAAATGAAAACAATGCCACAGGCAATTAAATTGGTTTTCTGAGATAACATCCTTTGAGTTTGAAAGCGAGGGAATTGTGTGGCAATGCTTTACTAGCAAATGATGGTTAGTGCATAAATATAAAGATACTTCTGTGTTAAAATATCAATGTGATTTACCTTTGCAAAGTAAAACTGAAGTTGGTTCTATTTTCTATTTCTATTTTCAGTGCAGTATATTCATCTTTCAATGTATTTGGATCCTTTGCTAACTTAAACACCTTCTGGTAGAAATAGTCAAATAAATATGAATTATTACCAATTAAGCGGGTCAAATTAATTTAGACTTTCGAAAAAAAATCATCTACTCTGTATTTTGTGACATTTCAAAATGGTTTCTGGTTTTTTTTCTGTTTTTGATCTCAGGGAGGAAGGATTATGAAATAACTGAACCCTATGGATGACACCTATTATCTCACTTATCAAGTCAGTAGTTTCTTTTGTAAACTGTCTGTTTGAGCAATTTTAATAGCTGATTGAGCAGCTATTAAAATTAGAATAACTCAGGAGCAGTATGTCCGTATTACTGGTCACACAGGCAGCCTGCATGGATATAAAATACAGATGAGGCAAACATGGTGAATCAGTTATTTTTTTAAACATTTATTTAAATAAAACATGAAAGATGTGAATTTGACATCCTTGTTCATATTTCGGCTTAGATTTAAAAATCAAAATCAAATGCATCAAAACCAATTGGATAAACTGAAAAGTTGATACATTCTTAAAATTGAAATAAAGACTATTATAGTGTAACTCATTAGATATATATGTGTATATTGTATGATGATTAGAATTCATCATTTAAATTAGTCAATGAAACAATACGTAACATAATATTTAATATAAAAATGCCTTTGCAACACATAAACAGTGATATATTCTCCTAACTCAGTACTGTTGACCCCTGACATGTTATTAACATTATTTATGAGGTCCAACAAAGAAAAAGGCCACGCCCACCTAGCATAGTTTACGTCTTCATCCAAAGTTGTACCGACATCTTTGGCTAAGTCAAAGAGACACCTTCCGCTTCTATGACAGCATCTTGTCCGACGAGGATGGGGTGCAAAGCGGGCATCAACTTTAGGTTTAACTATAGCTGGGTAGCGTCGCTAACATTAGCCGAACTGTTGGCTAATGTTAATTTACGAGGATGTTTGTAACTAGGAAATGAAAGTTTTGTTTGACTAGCTTGGTTCATATCACTGATTTATTGATAATCCTAAAGGCAAACCATTTAAAGTAAACTTTTAAATGTTATTTAATATGTGAGCAATACTAACCTTAGCAAGAACCGCCCTTCTCTGCCTCTGATTGGCTCACTGGTTGTCATGCCTACAGTTAACCAATGTAATTTGTAAAGGCAGTGAGTACTAGCCAATTAGAAGTAGAGTATTGCAAATGATGGCTTCACCGTCGTAATAATAAGTAGGAAATTTGGCTGGGAGATTCTGCTAAATAGTGTAGATCTAGGGGGATTTAGACATGGGTAAACGCAATGCTGATTGAAAAAGTGGGTTTATGCCATATAACCCCGTACACCCTGGACTACACCACTAGTTACAGAGCTCTTATAGTGGCAGAATGCTGCATCCTAGGAGCTAAAAAGATCCTTTTTCCAGCTACTGTTAGAAATTATAAACTATGTTGTTTGCAACAAACCAAACTTTATAAACATGCAACTGATTCAGCAGGTAATGGATCAGATCACGAGTCATTTACAATGTTTATCACATTCTAAAGTCCATTTGCACAGTTTTTAGCATCTGTGGGAGTACTTGAACAATAACGCCTATGGTACAGTTAGTTTTTCTTTTTTTCTATTTATTTTTCACATCAATCTGTGAATACACTGTAGTCTGTTTCTATTTAACTCACATATTAACTTTTCAACCTGAAGATGCCTTATTATCTGTTTTTTTTTTTTCTTTTTGCTCTGTGTGTTATCTATTCACTGAATAACAGTAAAAAACTCTCCTGAAAGTTTTAGAGGTTTGTGAGGTGACATATGTGAACAAACTGCTTCTTGAAATTAAAAGGTTTTATAAAAAGTAAATGCATTTATTTTTTACTTTTCAACATATTTTCTTTTTACATCTGTTTTTTGGAAATGTAACAGAATATTAATGTGTGACCAATTTAGAAAATCAACCTCTAAGTACATACAGTATTTAGGGAGGCTGAATACTTAAGAATGCCATTGTCAATTTTTTATAAATACAAAAAGCATGGATTGATTTGCATTGGTCTGTTAGATAAAATCCCAGGGAAACCAGTTAAATGTATATTTATGTAGCTAAAGCAAAAATTAAATCTGGAAGATTATTAGCTTCACCTGAACCACCTGCGATGTCCAGTGTTCCACTTCTGTCAATCAACACAGGAACACTCCTTCTCTGAAGCCAATCATCTTTCAGGCTCCCCTTCATTTAGCTCCTGGTCAAGCTTCTCTCTCCAGCAAGCAAACTTTCACCCACCTCCAACCCATCTCCTCCCTCATTCTCAGACTATTATCACTCACTCTCACTCTGGTTTATTCCACGACCAGTGTCTGGGCCCCAGAGGGAAGACTAATCTAATCCCTTTCTAGGTTACTCATCCGAGCGCATGTTGATTCACAGCACTGAAGTCTTCTGCCAGGGCCTGTGCGCCAAATAACTTATTTCATTTATGTCATTATCTGCTTTAATCTCCTCCAACCCCAGTTGGCCTCGCCAGTTGGCCGCTCACACCGAGCCAAAAATATCAGCTAAATTTGAAATATAACATTTATTTTAAATTGAAAATACAGCCCTTGATGTGTATCAATTATTTGTATGGGCTGCCCTACTCAAAAACCTCTCAACAGTATGTAACTTAAGAGGGTTGGATCCATTGCTGAATCAGTCATGTGATCAGAATGTTCCTCTACAACATGAGAGATAACTAAGGTTAAAGTTGTTAGGCAACAAAACAAATTACACTTTTCTGATCAGATGTATTCTTGGTTTGCTTTTAGCGCCCCTAGAAGCTAAAAGATGCAGAGTTTTGTCCTTAAGAATTCTCAAGTGACCAGATTTTTATTTTTAAAATACAGCTATACATGAATGATTCCAGGATATTATAGTAAAATCTGTATATTCTTAAGTTACTTTTCATGTGCAAACAATACAGGCTTAATAGCACCAAACAGTACTTCAAATAACACACATGCCCTCTGTTTTCCCTCTATGCTGCAGAGAGGAGCTGATGATCAGTTCTTCATTTGACTCTCTGGAGGTTCTCCTGGACTCTTTTGGACCTGTCAGAGATTGCACCAAAGATAATGGTGGCTGCAGCCGCAACTTCCGATGCATATCTGACCGGAAGCTTGATTCTACCGGCTGTGTGGTGAGTCATCTTTCTTTATAAATCTCTGCCTTTAGGCATCTTTAGATTCAGCCTCAGAAAAATGACCTTTTCTAGACAATAGAATCCAATTCAAAATATCACAGAGTGGTATACAATCTACAAACTCCATCTTTTGACTGATACTGCACAGGAAGATCAAATTGGCTTTACCTCCAGCAGATCCATAACTTAGGGGAGTTTTGATCTTTTGCCAACATACCTGGCCTTTTTTTCAAAAGCATACAACCCAGAACCTTTTTTCATTTATAGCCTGTTTTGTTCATCATTGAATAAGTCTGTATGCTTGCATAAATATTCATGGACACATATACTGGCCGCTGTGACCCACATCAAGGACAAAGCAGCATCCTCTACTGTTTCTTAATACACTGTTTGACTCTATCACGTCGTCTCTGATGCCTCTTAGACAAGCAGCACATTCATTACCTCCAGGTGGTGCTTAGCAACCAAGAAATGCAGCAGCCAGGTTTGTTTTCTTCTCCATCTGGTGGGGAATCCAGCACTTGCGTTCTTCTCATTTGCAGAATATTATTGCCTTCTGTTGGTGTTTTGCTTCCCTTAAATCCCCTCACCCAACTTTCTATAGATGAGCTGTCAGACACCATCCTCGCAACAATTTAATTTCTTTTCAAGTGCTTTGATGCACTTCAACTGAGGTTTTCAGGTGGTCTGGGAAAAGGTTGTTGATGTGATCTTCTATGCTTATCTCTCATGAAGCATCTCAAACAGCTTGCGAGAAATTTTAATGGAGGAACATTTATAGAATAGAGAAAAGAGTTGCGTTTCCAAGGGATTCAGCATTCTGGTACTGACATCCAGATGCAAATACCATTCATAACAAATACTTAAGAACGTTTGTTAATTAATCTTTTTTTCTTCCATCATTTGGCTTTTATCCTAATTTAGAATCATACATTAAATGTGCTCTAGGCAGATAAATAGAAGTTTTTTATTTATTTTTCATTTCCAAAATGTACTGAAAACTTTTAAACAAAGAGGAAATTATTTTTAATAGTGTTGATTCCTTTAAAGCTGGGAAGCTGATATGTTATTTATTAATTAAAAGGGGGAAATAAAGAATTATACCCAACCAAAAGTGTATTTTTAAGTGTAATTAGATGGTATTTATATAAAAGAATGGGCTCTAAAACATGAAATATAACATGACAAGAAGCTTTGGAAGTCTGCCTCAAGAACCTGGTTGAAAGCTAATGGGTATTGTCACACTTTGAGGTGTGATTTTTATGCTCACAGCCATCGGTGACTGAATAGCATAGCAAGAACTGGTCTTCTATTTTTAAAACTGGGGGAGGGGGAAATCATGCCTTTACACCCACAGTTTGTATCAGTTTAAAGTACTCATTATTAGGGTGTATTAGTTTGATGTACATTTGAGATAGGAAAGAGTGTTTAGAGTTTCATCCAATAAATTATTATTCTCTAGTAGTAATTTTAAAATACTTTTTTTAATGCTTAACCCTCAGTACATGCCAGAAGAATATTTCTGCACGTTTTGCATTTGTATCTAAATTGTAATTATGATTTGATTATTTTTTCAAAGAAATAAATCAACTTTCATACCAAGTCTGCCAGTTATCATCATTTAAGAAAGACTTTAGTAACAGTAAAAGAGATGTTTAGTTTACAGCTTATAGTACCATTCTTAAAAGTATATTTTTTAGTACAACATTGAGTTATATGATTAGAAGAAGTCCAATACACAACTTACTTTAGGGAGGAGAATGTGTTTCGGGAGACCCATAGCTTCGATACAGGATAGGCTTTAGTGGATAAAGTGTGATTTTGGGATTTCATACTCTTTAACTTTGGAGTTTAACTTTTTACCAGTTTTTTTTTATTCATTCTTTATTGGAAAGGTAATTTAAACCTGCTATTAAAAATGATAGTTCCTTGTGTGTCCTGCTGTGGTCTGCCTGTAACTTTTAAAGGAGCCTATTTAGGTAAGAGATTGTTAGATGCTCTTTGAGGTAACAGCTGGAGCCTGCTGAGCAACTGAGACGCTCATGCTGACATGCACTGGTATATGGTTTTATTACTGCTTATTGGTTTTTATTTTTTGAAAGACCAGATGGTTTCATAGGTGGATTGTTTGTTGTTTGTTTTAAACAATTATATATTTTACTATGTTTTAACATACATATATATATATATATGTTAGATACCGTAAATATGCGGTATCTAATCATTCTTTTTCTGCATCATAAACCATAACCTAATTAATTACTCTCATTAAATATATCTTTTAATAATCTATCATATTGCAATAAAAAAAATAAAAAAAAACAGGAGAGTTATACCTGAACTTTAAGACTCTTTTCATGTCTATGTTAGAAATAAATTTAGGCAGGGGATCCACCTGGGCTGATAGGATACAGAAATGCCTTTTCTTCTACTTGTTCGGGTCTGGCTTTTTGACTTTAAAATAAATAAGAAAAAAGCATAGAGGATGTCAACGGTTGAGAGTTAAACAAACAAAGTTATATGAATATGAATTCTGGCAATATTTAATTTGCTCAGGGAATCAGGTCTTTAAAGTAAAACGCGTTACAATCCAACTAAAGTTACAGTAGGTAATAAAATCCAGCTATTTAGATGCAGTTAGGCTTATCCTTATTCTTGTAAATCAGCAGGAATGTGTATTTAACATAGAAAAAGTGATATACCCATAAAATGTCAATTAAAACCAAAGTCAAATCCATGCCAGCAATAATTCTTTTTTTCAGGGGGAGATGATGTCTTTCTCATCCTGGACTGGGCAGCTTTAAATCATTGGTGAGCAGGGTCTACACTTGCTACTCTTGGATCCCATCTGCTTCACACCACTGTAGCATGTGCAATTCCAGGTTACAGATTACCTGACAAACCCACTCCAAGTGCACACTCCCTTTACTGGTTAAATACGAAAACTGTATTCTCACTTAGCTACAAGAACAAGAAGGCGCACACACACCCACACAAATGAACACATTCACACTCACGCACACATACAAGTAATCCTAAAGGTTGAAGGCCTTTTTTTCTCATCTCATCATAAAAAAAAAAAAAATCCAGGGCACTTAAGAGAGGGCACTTGGCAGCTCTCATAGTCTGTACATACTGAATTTAGCTTGTATTCACAGTAGCCAAGCAGTCTCGAACTAATATAAAAAAAGACAATGTCACAGAGGAAATAACATACTCTGCCCTGATGCAGTGGAATAATTTTAATTACACACTCTTCATTCCAAACTAGACACTATACACAACAGGGAGCATTGTAGACAATAAACAAGCTTCATTGACTTAATGTTTCGCTAACTGTTTGAATTTTTTATGTTTGGATACAAGTACAGTAATTTTCTAGATGTCCCCACATACGTGACAAGATAGGACACAGTGTGCATAAGCAGAACGGAGGAAGTGTGATGTTTTTCAAGAAACAACTAAAACCACGTTTTCAGCACTTTTGATTAAGATCCGTCAACCGTAGCCTGTAGCCATTGTTTCTTCATCACTGTGGCTCTTTCTTACTTTTAAAAAAAAGCAAAGAAACAAAAAGAAACATTTTATGAAATCCCACTTATACTTTACGTCTGGGTTCTACTTTCAACTATACTTCAGTGCAGATTTGTTCCACATCACCATTTCCACACAGCCGTGTTTTGTTGCTGAGTTATGATTTTGTCAGAATGCTTCTTTCAGTTTCTGTTTAGCTTCTTTTGTATATTTAATGTTTGGAATTGTCATTGTTCCTTTTAAGTCCTCCTTTGAGTTGCCTTCATTTGCAAGTCCTGTCTGGAAGTCAGCTCTTGGCCCTGCTGTTGTTGCCACAGTAAATCTAATGCTAATTACACAGAAATTGCAAGAACAGATTGAGTAGAAGAGGCAGCACAAATATCCCTTGCTCTTCTATTTATATAGAGCTGGCCTTGAATGTAAACAAATATTTATCATGGAAGAGTTAGAGTGATCAGGTAGTGTTTAATTTGTTATGTAGTCTGTAATATACCATCAATAAGTTGGCAATGTGTATATTGCTTTTGACTATCTTTTTTTTAAGATGAAGTTCCTGTCCTTATCACATTTTCTGTATTTATTGGCATTGTCTTAGAGCAAGATGCATCATTATTTTCTCATTTACTTACATGACATCAAATGAGCAAAACCGTCCCTCTTAACCCACCTACACACATCCCACTCCTGTCCAACACAGCACTGAGAACACTCACAGCCTTCACTGCATACATTAGTGTGGGTTTTACTAATTATCTTGTGACTGTTGAGCTTATAAATGAGCTTCTCATCTGTCTAATCAGGGTGGTAAACTGGCTGCGCCCCAGCAATGCGATTCCACCTTAATCAATTAACACCTTGTCTGATTCGGTGCTGCCGGTAGCTGTCCTGTCTGTGTTTTAATATCTTTTCTTGTGTGAAAGTCGGCTGATGGTGGCGGTGTGAGCCGACCGGCGGACCCGCTCCGTCTCTCTGATGTATTGCATTCCTGGGGAGAAGAGGCGTGTGACGCCTGTAGAAGTGAGAGTGTAATAATCACAGGATGATTGTGAGATTAATTAGTTTCGTCTTGTCACTTGTCTCCCCTACAAAATGGTAGAAAACAAGGTTGATGTTGACGGGGCAGATTGCTACTAAGTCCAATAGAGTTTAATAAAGTTTTTTGTGTGGGAGCCTGTGTTTAACTTGATACATGAACCTACAGAAATATTTAAAAAGAGCAAATACGATTTTATTGCTATTTCAGCAAGCTGTTCTCGTTTTATAGCTCTATAGTCAATAGAAAAGAAGAAATGGTGTTTAGGATATGAACAAAAGAAAATGTCTCACAGAAGACTGAGCCTTTCTAACACATGAATACTGTATGATTCCCTCCAAATCCTTTCATTGTAGATCTTACTGCATGTTGTCCTCTGCTGGAAGGTTAACCTTGGGTACATTTTCTAATCTATTACTTGAACTCTCATCAGCCTCCCCACAGCGTTATGCTGTCACCACCAGGTAATAGATTGAAAACCATGTGTATGTGATGTGCAGTGATAGAGTTCTCCACAAACAGAGCTGCACCCATAAATGGTAAATGGTCTATACTTATATAGTGCTTTTTCAAGTCTGGAGGCTTGACCAAAGTGCTTTACACTACATTAAGTCATTCACCCATTCACCCACACATCGATGGTGGAAAACTACATTACAAACTACGAAACGCTGCAGCCGGCGCCACTGTCGCCCTTATCTGACTCACCTGACTAGAGCAACTTCTTCCATGTGTGCTTCGTCTGTTGTATGGTTTGTAGTAACTTGTAGATGGGATGTGTTTCATCTGCTTTTAAACATCGATCTCTTCTATCTTGTTTTTAGCTGTTTATTGAGCGTGCAGATATGAAGTCTCCCACCTACAATTTTCCCCTTTAAACAGGGGCTCTGTGCAGCCCCTTCAGTGTAGCCACTCTGGTTGCTAATGCTCTCTGCACTTGGCATGCCAAGATAGGCATGTCTTAGTGAACTTACTGTTGGGTTATACTATTTCTATTTACTAAATATTGATTGGGCAGTGCTATCTCAACAGTTCAAAGTAATTACATGTTATGATACAGATGGATTTTAGGCAGTCGGCCATCAAAGCACAGGAGCATCTGAAGTAATATTTTCTTTCCTTGCAGTTGGTTGCTTAATCTAAAAAAAGCTTCAAGCTTTTTGCTCTTTCCTACTGCAGTCCCCTCAAACATCAGTGAGTGTTCATTCTCACATGCACTGTCAGTTCAAACAGCCAAAGATGTATGATCCTTTTTTCAACACAAATGGTGCTAAAGTGATTCATCCACAGAGGAAAAATTTTAAAAACAAAAGCTATAGTGAGGGGTTATGGTTTTGTGCTTCATTTGCAAAGGATAATAGGATTCCCATCTATCTATGTTATCTCACTCTAAAAAAAAAAGTGCTCCAGATTATAATACATTAAACTGCAGGGTTATCAATTGAGTAGGAATGTTTGACCTTAACTGTGCAGCCAGATGTATGAGCAGATTTTGACACAGGGAGGTTCTTTTTCAGTTCTGCCTTTAAGAGTTTCTCTATAGAATTAACTTGGATGCTTTTGCAGTTAGGAGACCTTTTTTTAGCCCAACTAACAATTTATGCGAAGATACTGCCAACATATGGGGGACTTTTCTATTCATCCTCTTTTAAGCAGTTACATTATTTACTGGTGGTTCTAGATAACAGGCCACCATTACAGAAAGTAGTTTTACAGGAACTTAATTATGTAAAAACAAAACCTTATATTTTATCAAAAATAATCTATGGTGCTTATGTTGTTTATTTAGTTTTTTATCTCATTATATTGTCATATTTAAATCATTTCAAGTCTTTCCAAATGCAAGAATATAAGAGCTTTATTACATTTATTTTGGTCATGCTAGAGTTATGCTTAACAGTATACATTTTCTTGTACTGTGTTTTTTTTTTTAGCTGAACAGATGTCAACATAAATCAGAGGAATTTCAAATCAATGTGTCGTTCAGGCGAGCAACATATGAGACACTCAATTACATTTACCTTCTTAATTGTACTTACAGATGACAAATGTTATTTTTTTTCTTAAAGCATTTTTAAATATGTTTCCAAAGGTGCTACAAAGGCATTTCAATATTTTACTTACTGTAGTATACTATCAAAATAGACTAATATACATTTGACTTCTTTGAACAAGAATAAAGAAAAGATGTCCTTTTTCTACAAAATAATTAGGTCTTTGGAAACAAACACTTTTCATGAAATGACCAGTTCTGTTTTTTCCACAACGAAACAAGAACAAACAATTTGACAAAGAAGCACAAAAAAATTATATATTATCATTTATAACAAGGAAGACCATTGCTGTCTTGCTTTATTGTTGCCCTGTTTGGACACCACAAAGATCCCACAACATTTATAGAGCTTATGAGTTCAAACTGGACTCAAAATTCAACATTGCATACAACACTAAATAAAAACAAGTTGCAAATCTTGCCTCTCTGAAAAGCCAAGTACTTTTTAAAAATTCTGAACTGAAAAAGGCCTTTTGCTGCAGGCTGAAGCACTCTGTCCTTCCTCTTATATTGCTTAACTACCCCTTTGGCAACAGAAACCAATCTTGACTGGGATCACACTTTGGGATCCTAAGCACTGTTGAGCGGAGTCAATACTTGGCAAATGTAAAACTACAGCTCAGCCCTAAAGAGGACCAGAAGAGCACATTAAATTGCCCCTGCTGATGTTTGCTTTCCTCGGGTCAAAGGATTTTACTGAAAATTGTAAATTTAAACATAGGTTGTTGATCCGATATTGTGCCTGCTGGCTCAGACAGTTTTAAAATAGAGTAAAAGGACCAGAGAAAAAATTATTTATTGTTTTTACTTTTTTTTTTTTTTGCATTAAAATAATGTACTGTATAAACAGTGCTGATTCCATAGAAACATGTTATGCTCTTGTCTATAACCAATTTTCAATGATTTGTAGGTCAGTACAACTCTCATATGTTTTAAGACATTTTTTTACACTTTAACATTACAATAATTAAATGTAATAATGACCATATGAGAATATCTGCTACAAAAGGTGGGTGTTTAATTAGATATGTTGTTCCTACTTAATAATTAATGGACTAAGTAATCCCCCTCTAGGAAGAGAAAAACACATTTGATCAATCATTTAGTTGAGAATAAGACAGTGGAATTGACAAGACACTAGACACAATAGCAATGAAGTCAATATCATCAAAACCTGCACTTCTGCGGTTTTTAGCTCAGTTAGGCACAGAGAGATGTAGGATTTTCTCTTTTTCAGTTTTCAGAGCACAACAGTGTTGCTGAATCATTAATAGATGATTAAAGGTGTGACCTGTAGTTCTCTTCAGGGTTTTGACTTCATATTCTGTGTGAATATCTGGTCCTTCATAAACTTTAAGACACAAAAAAGTATCACTTTATCATTAGTCCAGCAGGTTTGAAACTACAACTGAGAATTCAGAAGTAATTTTCTGAAAAGATACAACAAAAAGAAAACTAAATAATGCTTTATTTATTTATGCACTTTTACACCTACACTGTGCCTAAAAAAAGATGTCTTTTGTGGGTTGCACAAAAACCTCTACTGCCTGTTCAGCTTGTTATTATGGAAATAATCTTTAGGTTTTAGGCTTTATATCTAAGGAATTTAAACTGCAAAATTCCAGGGCATAAGAACCTACCGGGTAGGAAAGTGTCTACTGTCTCAGAAAATTGCATCAGTTTGATCTAGTTTTCTTTTCAATCACTATCTTCTACAATTTGCTGTTAAATGACAAATTTATAACTTCAAGACAACCCCCCCACCTACACATGCATACGCACACATACCCCCCATACACACGCACACCCCTGAACACACCAATTCGCTTCCTACCATTTGTATTAAGGGCTATGCGTCAACTTCCACTGACTTCTATTGATTTTTTGTCATGTTCAAACCTTTCTATGCACTAACCCTGACAATTACCTTGAACCCAACCATTAACATTGCATACCTCACCCTAACCCTAAACTAAACTTAATTGACAACTAAAGGCTGGTTTATAATCAGAAACCAGGTCATCTGCATGTGTGTTGCAGTGAACGCAAATGTGCCCTCACCCCCTTCCGCAGACTCTCTGCTGCACCTTTCCAAAATTGTAGGTGACCACAGACAGTGCCGCAGACAGGAGGCCTCTGATTGGTCAAATCTAGATCCGCTCTACACTATCCGTATTCCCTGTTTGGTACCTTACCGGCTTGTTTTGTTTGTATGACCGCCATTGTGACTCATGAAGATGGACCAACTAGAAGAGCAAGGTGCGCGAGAACGCTGAGAACCTTTTTCCACCTGGATCCCAGCTCTGTTTCGCCCTCATGTCCCTTCGTTGTCGCAAAACTTCCCCCAACTTCCTCACTCATTGGAGACAATTATCTCTGCATTTAAACCATCCCCTTATTGGGCAGTGGGCTGCCATCATGGGGCGCCTGGGGAGCTACCAGGGGTTAAGGGTCTTGCTCAGAGAGCCAGAGTCGGAGTTGGGCTCAAACTCAGAACCTCAGGGTTCTAAGCTCTATGCCCTAACCACTAGGCCACCACTCCCCAAGCTAAAAAAAGACATACAATGGGTAAAACAATTTACACACAGATACTGTACAACCTGCAAACATAAAACACAAAAAAATTATTGTCTTAACATTTTTACTCTTGACTTTTTGTGACTCGCTGATTAAAGCCTGATAAGGGTTTACACTCACTTCTTGGAAATGTACGCCTTACTTTTTTGGTCTTTGTTCTTACATTTGCTATCAGATGAATTTGAAAACTGCAAAGATTATCCAACTCCTCTCAAAGGGATTTGTTGCTGTTTGGCAATAGCACAGAGCTGATTCTCTTAAGCCTGAAAAGCACTGCAGGAATTTATCTCCATTAAGCAACAGGATTAAAAGCCATGGTGGTTCAAGGGGTTTTCCAGAGAAGGCTTTATATTGGTAGCTTTTTCCTCACTAAAACAGACAGGACTTTAACTCACTGTCAGCTTATTAAATGATGTAAGATTAATGGTGATTTACTTTATCTTTAAAGACTCTTGTTTGTGTTAGTGGATGGTTAAAATGTAGGGACCTATTCTGTGAAAAGATTTTCTCAGAATCTTATAAAAAATAATATATTATTCCCCACACATTTTTTTCTGTACTCCTGAAAAAGAAAAATGTGCAAATGATACAATAAAGCACTTTAAAAGCATTTTTAAACTAGATTTTTTTTTTTTTTTTGTTCTGTGAGGCTGACACTCTGTCACTATATTATTTTGATCCTAGTTTCTATAATTTAAGACTTTCTGGAGATGAACAAACAAGTTTAGTGTATTTTTTTGGTTTCGTCTGTAAGAGGAGGCTGTTTCACTAATATTTCACTTACAGGGACATTTTAAGAACTAGAGAGGCTACTTACCATGAATGCATGACTTGAGGGTTTTATGCTGCAATGCAGATTCTGAATACTGCAGCTTGTTATTGATGGAGAGACTAGGTACATGTCTAAAGGCAGTTCTTTTCAGTAGACAAAAGCCTTACATGATGTTACTTACTGTCCATGACTTCGTCTTGGTTTGTGACAAACCCAACATTTTCTTAGGGGAGGAGATGTTACCAAAGTAACATTTGTCAGTTTGTTGCCTCATTCTGTACAGGCATGTCTCAGAATTGATCACAGCAAATATAAGTCATAATAATTTCCACCCACTTAAATAAGATAACAATTAACATGACACTGACCTAATGATGACTACTGTGAGCTATCCTTTACTGCGCCCTGCCTGTAGTTGTTTAATTTGCAAAATGATTTGTATGAAAACTATTTTCCTGTTGAAATCAGTTACACAATGCTGATCTAAGTCAGCTGATGAAGTGCACTCAGAAAATCCTCTGGGCTTAATTATCTTCTGTGTAATGCCTTCAGACACAGTTAATATTCATTCATCTTGCCCCCCACCCAATATAATATTGGACTTGCACTTCTATGGTTTATGAGGATACAGAATATTATAGTTCCATTTCCTGCTAAATAAGACTGCCAGATTTGTTTTATTGACTTGCTAAAAGTTTCTTTGATTGAAGTTTTCAATGATAGACTCCCCAAATGCCTCACTTAGGCCCAACCACTCTCATCATTGCAGTAGCTGCAATGATCACATTCTACCATTGCTTCATTTTGCTGTTGCCGCACTAATGATGATTCACTTATGTCCTAATACAAAAAGCACGAACTTGGCCTTTTCTATAGAAAATAAGCTCAGCAAAGACACTATCAGTAAAGCTTTGAACTTAATATCCCAGATGGTCTGTTGGCCAGTGAGGATGAAAGAAATACATGACCCAACATTAAGGCAAGAATTAATTTGCTGCTCCCTGATGTAGAAACACAATATATGTGTTTGAAAAAATGTAGGCTTATAAAAACTAATTATCATATAGTAACCCTATGATAAAATACTGAAAATAAAAATGTATAAAGCATTTTATTGTATATATATATATATATATATATATATAAATATATATATATATATATATATATATATATATATATATATATATATAGATATCCCAAACCTTCCGGAAGTTCTGGGAGTCTCCCTGATAACGATAGTTGTTCACAGATGCCCGCGAGTCGGATAATTCATCCCAGATTTTAGACTATACGAAGTTG
>NW_015150754.1:708523-742086 GCF_000732505.1 Cyprinodon variegatus
TAGTGAAGGTGAAGAATGATGACACCGTGGCGAGGTGCACTATATGCTGAAGTCCCAAGAAAAATAGAAAGAACAACAGATGTTCTAGGCTGGCACAAATAATCTTCTGTTTTGTGTTTAAGAAATTACCGTTTGTTAATAAAAAGTTGTTGCAAAATTGGTCGGCTTGGTTTGGGGGGTAGGGATAACATATTGTCCCTTCTGTTGAGCGGTCTTTCACTAAAAAATTATTTAAAATTTAACATTTCAGAACGAGTTGCAGTTGTTGTTCAACTTGTAGACACAAAAAATATTCAGAAACAAAACATTTTTCATTTATTTAATCATGTCTTTAATGTTTTCACTTAATTTTTTGTGTGTTACTGTTATAATTGTTGTAATTGTTTTGGACATCCGAAATATGTCTGTGCAATATAAAATATGTAATGTACACACTCAGACAAAGACTGATTTATTCTAAAAAAAGAACAAAAAAACACCCAATACAGCAACAAACACCCCCAGTCTAAAGATTGACATGATAAGACAGGCCTTCTCAACCAACATCTGCCAAGGCCAGCTCGGGTTCAAGGAGACAGAAGCAGATAAAGATATAGACGGCGCTCGGGCCCCGGCAGAAGACTTTGGTGTTCTGAATCAACGTATGCTTGGATGAGTAAACTAGAAAAGGATTAGCCTGGTCTTCCCCTCCGGGGCCCGGATTCTGATGGTGGAATAAGCAAGAGGGTAACTGGGACTGAGAATAGTCTGAGAGTGAGGGAGGAGATGGGGTGGAGTAGTGTAGGTGGGTGAAACTTTGTTTGCGTGCAGGAGAGAGAAGATGTGCCAGGAGGTAAATGAAGGGAATCTTGAAAGTTGATTGGCTTCGGAGATGGTGTTGCCCACGAGTTGATTGGCTTGAGCTGAAAGAGGGACATTGCAGTTGGTTTAGGTGAAGAGTCTTCCAGATAGAAGTTTTGCATTATAGCTTCATTACTTGGAATATTTTCGAAATATATGGAAATGCTGGTGCTTTTAAGTTATTTTGTTATTTTCAATGCTGAAGAACAGATTATTATTTACCGGAATTAAGAGAATTTTAAAGCTGTAAAAGTATTTTTTGTTCAACTATGGTTAATATATATGTTTTCAATTATTGTTTACCCAAAACCTTAGTATGAAAATAATTTCTCCTTTTAATAGAGAAAGAAGAAAGGGATGCACTCCTCAGCACTCTTTCAGACTTTTTTCTCTGTAATGAAAATGAGCAAAATAAATGTTTTGCTTTTACTTCCAGAATTATACTTCTTCTGGTTTAAAAAACAATCAGCATTGGAGTGAATTAAAAAAGAGCTCTAAGACCTAAGTTCACCCCGGCTTCCTTTTATTCTAAAGCTTTGTTCAGAGTTTCCCATGATGTTTTTTTATAGACCTGTCAAGTCGACTGCACATAATAGTTTCTGTCAGCTAATACTTCAAAGGCAACTTTGATGAAGTACACTTTAACAAGGTACCACTGCATTCACAATGGGGACTTGGCAAAAGGATTTCTTCAAGCACCAAAGTATATGTGTTGGCTCATTTTGTTATGTAGGCCTGCTCAATTCAGTACAAAGTTCAGGTGCCTCATTTGGCTTAATGAAGCTCACAGGTTTGCTGTAAAATCTTGTCCAATTTGCGTTTCTGTCAAGGTGCAGTGGAAATTGTTTTTTTTCACACCCAGCAAACAGGAGTTGCAATTTAAGTGTGCCTCACATTTTAAGCACAAGGCAATGCAAATGGATCATTATATCCAAGACAGAAAAACAATAAATAAAAAAAAATGTAAAACATTACTAAACATTCAGCTAATACTGCATATTCTGAAGCTGTAATATCACAAGTATACAATATATTGAAGCAGTAGCCTCTGTATCAAATAAAATGTTTACTTTTTTAACAGGTTTTGTTTTTCTGTTTAATATATCTCCAAGTAATCATTATGATTGCAGAATTAAAAAATATTGGTACAAAATGTATCATAAAGCAGTATTAGAGGATATTAGATGATCATAATCTTTTTTTCTCATCTTGCCATACATGTTGAAGTATTTAGGGGCTTTTAACAAGAATAACATTATGTTATGATTTGTCTTAACATATCATGGGCCCCAATGCATTATTGTAAAAGTCAAAGACTGTGCATGCATTGTTGGCCACATGTCTATTTAGTTAATGATAATGTATAACCAATTTTCTGATAGTTACTTTTAACATTATAATACACCATGTCACAAGGCTCATATCTAAAGACAAACGGCTGACTGAATCCTGGGATATCCAAGGATAGCCAGGATACCTCGGACCCATCCTTTAAATTGGGCAAAAAGAAGGACGCATTTTAAGGCTGCATAAGGAGGAGTCTTGGAATCCAACCAGACCTCGGCGCCGCGCTATGATGTAATCGTCCTTCGAATCTGGCCTTCAGAGGACGCATCCCATGAATTCGAACAGAGCCCATGTCTCCACTGCAATAAAATCCAGTGGTGTCATGCATCTGACATATAACATTGCATGTGGCGATAATGATTCGCATTATGTTATGAATTTATATTTTTTTCCTTTTTCAACTTTATAATGCATTTCTGTCTTAATACCTTTGATAATGGGCTGTTGAAGTTTTAAATAGTTTTGAATAAAAAAAAAAAGAAGGAAAACAGCAACAATGGTGCTCAACATGAACATATGTCTCTTTTGAAGCACACATGCTCTGATAAAGGACTGTCTGCCCAGGGAGCCAAATTTCTTATTACAGTAACGTTTTGCATTGAAGATATCTGTCCAAATGAGGTTTTAATTGACCAAGAATTTAAAAGTAAGGATTTGACTCATTTCCAACCCTTTATTGCTTTATAGTGCCCCCCAGGTCTGAGTCCAATGAAAGATGGGACCGGATGCTATGACCACCACATTGGGATTGACTGCTCTGACGGCTTCAATGGTGGATGTGAGCAGCTGTGCCTCCAACAGCTGGCCCCTCTAGAGGATGACCCAACACTTTACAACATCCAGATGTTCTGTGGGTAAGCAACAACACAAGTCAGCAGTTTACTATCTGTAATTACTCTTAATTATTAGGTTTTATAAACACGTCGTCTTAATTCATGTCACTGTAAATGACACATTGTGTCACACATGAAAAGAAAAAACTTAATGTATCATGCCATAAACGAGTAAAGAAAAATCCCCATCCTGTGAGCAAATGCCAAAACCTCCCGTTCTCAAAAAAGAATATTATTTAACACCTAGTTCTGATCAGACATGCATAAAAACGTATTTGAACAAAGTGAAGGCGTTTAATTTATGCAAGATTCTGATTCCTGTGATGGTGGAAGACATTCTTTGTCAGGATCCAGAGGCTTGCCCACCAGAGGTCAAATTTAGTTTCTGTTTCAAAAATGTACTTTAGAAAATATCTTATTACACTTCTAAATAGGAATGTCATTTTGACCAGGAAAATCCTATTTTAGCGATCTACAAATGGAACAAGAGAGGCGAGTGCTTTTAATAAATGTAAAATGGCCCGCCATAAAACACTTCATATAAAGTTAAGCATTAGGCGTAGGGCTGTATGGCTGTTTTTCTATCTTCTAAACACTTTCTCGATTTTGTTTCTTCCTTTCTGCATAAATTAAAACTCAGCAATGATGGAAAAAACATCATTTCAATTAACCAGGTAGACTGGCAGAGAGAGAGGGTTGTTTAAAAAACTTATATTAAACAAAAAAAAGGTAATATACTGTAGAAAAGAATCAAATGCTCCCTAAGTATTGGTTGTGGCAATGTTTACTGTATTATCACTACAGTATTTACATTTACACAAAGCTGTTTGGTGTTCATTGTTCTGTGATGCATCTACACCACTGTCCCTCAATTCATACGTGCTTATGTTAAAACATGTTATATCATTCATAGCCGACTATTCTTCGAAAAGGGCAGGGAGATTAGGAGATGTGAGTTGAAAACGTATATAATGTGCTTTTATAAAGCAGAAAATGTGACAACAAATAGCAGTTTTAATTAAGAGTTCAAAGGATATGTGCCCGCTTTTTTAGATATATTATCACCCTGACTACAAACCCAGATGCTATCTCTTCTATTTTCCAATTTAATTTAATTAGGCTTTTGCCATGTGATGTATTTACTAAATGTTTATGATTCTGAAATTCATTATTAAGAGGCTAACCTGATGATCTCAACATATAACATTGTTAGTTGTCACTTCAAAATGCTATTTTAACTCCAGTTAATGAAATTACATTTTAATAAGTTTAGCTAAGATAACACTTGGTGAATGGGAAATATTGCATATCTATCTAACTCTTCCAGTTATGTACAAGAGCAGACTTTTTCTCCCCTCACCTAAAACCCAAGAAATCAATCCCTTTTATTTCCTCCAAGCCTTTTTTTACTCTTGGGCCTTGGTTAGTTGCTGTTAGGTAAGTAACCAAGGTCCCTTCAAAGTGAAGTGACTGTCAGGCAGAAAACACCGTAGCATCTAAAAGGATGGTTGATGTAAGAAAATAATTTGTCATGATGTGTTGGTTGAAGGTTTTTGTAATAAATGAGTGGCTATGAAGGGTGACCCCAAACTGTAGATCCTTAAATATGACATTTTTTGAAAGGTAAAGCCAGTCAACTATAGTCAGTCTCTATTATTACAATGAATCTTCTGCTTAGCACCGCCAGCTCATTTGTATATATGTATATATTGTGCCTTTATACACACACACATATATATATATATATATATATATATATATATATATATATATATATATATGCTTATATGCTTGAATTATTTCTGTACACGGGGGCAGAAATTGAACATTTTGAGTACTACTGCAATAGCTTAAATTTTTTAAATAAAATGTTGTGCTACGAAATTGCTTGTAGACTGCTTTATTTATCGCTTAGATTTGTATTTGCAGAAATATAACAATTGTAGTTAACCAAACTTACTCTTGTTTCTTCTAAAAATATTCAGACCGAATACATTCAAGTTTATAAATATAGTTTAAGAGAATTTAGAAATTTAGAAAAATAACCTGGGGTATGGATACCTTTGCAGGTCAGTGTATGGTTAGTTTAATATTGAAGACTGAATAGATTCATGTATACAGTAAGCTACCAGCATTGCTAATTAACTCATTTGTACTTGAAATAAGCTATCTTGCCCTTAAATGCCATCTTGAAACCTAGACAGCATTTAACACAATTTTTTAATCTGGGAGTGAAACAAATTTCTGTTGCTTTTAACTCTCAACTAAAGCCTTTTTTTCCCATCTGTTCTAATAATGAAGATGTAACTAATGGGAAGCCTGATGTGGAAGACTGGCATTAGTTTTTCCAAATTCATTGTTCAAGGGAAATGTTTTTATTTTGTGTTTTAAATGCACCTTTTACCTTTATTTGACCCTTCAATGCTAATATGTGATAAAAGAATGCTAAATTACAATGGTAGGTTATTTCAGTATCCTTTAACCTTTCGGCTCAAACTCAAATACTCATGTCCATTGTCAGACAACTTCTTAATGTTTAATCAACAGACCTAAATCAAATGGTCAATCTACTTTGCTAGCATAGTGTCAAGTTCTGCAGAGCTCTGCTAATGATTTGTGTTGGACTCAGGTATACTTAAGCAGAGATGCAGCTAAAGATTGCAGGATTGCATCCTTGTAAGACCATTTGTTTTCTCCTATGAGATGCAGATTTTCTCTGAGCCCTGATTACTGTAACTCTTGAAGGGCATAGATAAAGGATCAATACACTTATGGGAAAATAAATTGGTTGGGAAGACAGTAAATATCTTAAAAGATTGTATTGCATTGTAACTGTATTTTTTATTATGATTTCAGGTGCATTGAGGACTATAAACGTGGTCCTGATGGGAGGTCATGCTTACCTCTATCTGAAGTCTGCACAGAGGGCGTAGACTGTGGGGAAGCAATAGACATCCCTGCCAACCAGACTGTCTTTGGAGACCTCTTCTACGGCTACAACAACCAGACCCAGGAAAGCACCACTGGTCAGATACTGAAGGCCACATTCAGGTAAACACACAAGCTGTTGGTGAAGCATAGTCTGTGGTAGACTGTCCTGCCATTTGTATCTCAGCAGGGAAAAAGTTGGGGAAGGGTTAGGTTTTAGGTTCCCACTGTGCTGACATCTTTGTGATGGATCGCTTTCAAATAACAGCCTCTCTGTGGTGGCTGGGTAAAATAGATTGCTGTGGCAGGTGTATACGAAAGATAAAATAAGGATAAAATAGATTTTGGTCTTCCATAAGAAACATATATTGGGCTATAAGCCTGTGGTTAACAAATAAAGCAAAGCAAAAAACATAGCAAGAGTTCTCAAAAAGAGACATACTGTAAAATAACACGTTAAAAATCTATGAAGCCCTATGTTGGTCATTAATCAGTGGTCATTGTGTTAAATAACAATGCAATGTAGATGTGTATTTGAGATTTCAAAATTCTTAAAGTTATCTGAGCTAATCTGCTTTTCAATTTTAATAGATTTAAAATCAGACCATGTTAATTATCCCGCTTCAGGGATACAAATTATTTTCTGATACCTGCACTTTTAATTTCTAAAAGTTTTTGCCAGTGTACTGAAATAAAACAAAACTCCAGCTGACCAGCCAGCTATACTGCTTGAACTTGTGCCCATGCCTTCAGCTGTATTTATTTTTCAAAGATAGATAATGACAATGTATGTCTTAGAGGAAACATTTTCTACATTTCTTCAGGCTTAGAAATATCTTTCTATATAAGCAATAAAGAAAAGTTACATATAGCCGGTCAATAAGGAGTTATTTGCTATATTATGCTGGGTATACACTGTGTGTTTAGCAGCTGCTGCAGATTAAGGAAAAGTGTTGCTGGAATAGGGTGGTGGAATTGGTTGTAGATTTAAATCTGCTCTCTTATGTCCCACTGTGAGGAATGTTATAGAGTCTTTTGAAATAAGTATTTTCTGAAATAATTATCTGACGGTGCCTGATATTTACGTTGATAATCTCACAGTGAAACAGCTGCTTTGACTTAGATCTACTGATAAAAATACTGCTGCTGCCTGAGATGGACCACATAAGGGTAGATAAATGAAAGGCGATGTATTTTTAGGAATTTTTTTAATATGCTCCTAAGAAAAAAAAAGGTTGCCAGAACATTATGTATTAATTTGGATATAGTAACAGTAACCCTGGAAACTGGTAATAAATGAGTAACAAAATGAGTGGCCAGGAAAAAAAATATAAATTTCAGTTGGAATCTTTCTCCATGCGCCTGCAGGGGACTCTGATGCACTGAATAATTAAAGACATTTTTGCTCCAATTAAAAAATACATATATATATATATATTAGGAGTGGGTATTGGCAAAGAAGTCATGATTCGATTCGAATCACGATTCACGTGCCACGATGCGATTCTATCACAATGCATCATGAAACTTGAAATATTGCGATGCATTGCGATATTTTCACTGAACACTGTAAAAAAAAGATACAGCCCTTACCAGTGGCTGACTGGCTGTGTGTGATCTGGATAGTGTCTTCAATTGATACATAACTGAAAGCAACTGAATTCATACATCGCTGTATTTATTGAAACGACTTTTGGAGGTGTTGCCATGAAAACAAATACTGGACAGAAATATTACTATTACTGGTGTGGACACACTGACAAAAAGTTCTTAGGATTCATCAAACTTAAAATAAAAAAATAAGGATAATCAGTGCCATTTACATGGCCTCAGTGGTCCTTTAAACCAATGAAATGAAAACATTAAAATGTATGACATTTCCCCTTTTGCAAATTACGTGTATCATATCAATTTAGTTTTTACCTTCTTTGTTTTTAAAGCCAGAATGCATCTAAGCATCTTACTTGAAATGTGATGGAGCCAGGGGGCAAATTTTCTCAGTGTCCTCCATATTTTGTTTCCGAATGACTCGTCTCAGTATCCCGCGGCCGGACATGCATGTGACACACGAGCAGCAGGCGTCAACACATCCGCAGCGACATCTGCTGGACTGGAAATTGTATTCCACTTGGTTTGGCTAATGTGCGGCAACCATTCATGTATTTTATTTGTTCATTTTTTTTTTTTTTTATAATCGATTCTTGCCTTCAAGAATCGATGCAGTAGATCACAAAAATTAGAATCGCGATGCACACCCTTAATATATATATATATATATATATATATATATATATATATATATATATATATATATATATATATATATATATTATAGCTATATGAATATAGCTATATGAATGAATCGGCATGTACTTGGATTAAAGATAATCACCCTAAAGAAGTCAGATTTATTATTGGACTATGTTTTATGTTTATTTGATTGTAGTTATGCTTTGGGAGAATTTGGGATTAAAGAACTGGCTAATTTTCTCTTTAATTGGGCAGGTAATCCAGCAGGCTGACAGAGCTTAGATATTACCTAACCCTAAATTCTCTTCCTAAACTAGCATATTACTAGCTCCAGCCTCAACTAAATCCAAATTCTCTCTTTTTTTTTTATTTTGATGTCTAGCGGGACAGATTTATGTCATACCCTGATCTGACGCACCCTGATAAAGTGGCCTGTTGTCATAAGTTGTAAGTGATTTTTTTAGCAAATGGTGATCATAAAATATGAACTTGATCTCATATCAAAGACAGTTACTTCCATGTAGCATATTGTGGCACCGAATACTCCTATAAGATTGCAAAAATTGTACAATGTAGGAAGGCTATTAGTCTGTCATTGTCTACAGTATACTGGGGCATTTCCAAACCCGTTTTAACAACTTTTATTACCGTAGTGATAAATGTAGTTTTCTCTGTAATTTCAAAGTTAAACTCATTTGGGTCAAAGTCTTGGAACCGACTACTAGTAGCCTGTTTCTACATTCTGCATGCTCATCAGGTTCAAACAAGAAACAATATGGCAAACATCCAGCTGTGTTTCATTTAGATCTATCTCTGGACTTTGTTGACATTAGCTTAACAATGTGATACTGATATTCAATTTCTCTCTAGTGAAAATCTCACCAGATGAGGAAAACAGCACAACTCAAATACTTAAAAGGAAAGTATTATGCAAAATCCACTTTTTTAGCTTCAAAAGATTTTTGCAGTACTGTTAATGTCCAGGAATGTTCAGTTCCATTTCTACAGGTCTTATTTTAACACTTTAATTGCTGTTTGGGTCATTTTATTTTAGTTTGTTCAGTTTTCTCTTTAAGTAATTTTTTTTCTCTATTACATAATACTTCAGGCTGTGGAATTGCTAAATAAGGTCATGAAATTTCTGTTTGAAAACCAAAGAATCAGCCATTTTTTTTTTTTTTCTGGTGGTATTTCTGTTGACAACTTAATGCCTTTGTCACTATATCTAGCGAGTTTTGAGACCCGTCTAGAAGCTGTTTTTTTTAAAAAGCAACTAGCAAAAAATCTAGCAACTTTTTCTGTGCTGTTAAAGTGTTTGGTAACTGCATAAGCATCAGTCGCTCTACATTTACGGTCTTCAGTAAGCAGAGGTGGTTGCTGCAAGCTCCTCCTTAGCACTAACAGGCAGTCAGAGTCAGCAGCAAGCCATGCCAGAGGAAGAGCAAATCCCCTCTGTTTTCCCATTGAAAATTAGTAAACCAATGCACCAGGCCTCTACTGATCTGCTTTAAAGCAAGATGCAAATATGATATTTACACATATACACAGCCTCAGCCACTTCCTGTCCCTCTGCTAACTATCTTTAAATTAAATTTGATAACATAAGATTATTTATGTAATTTTGGTTCAGGTAAAAATATAATAAGTATTTTATAGAGTATATATTTAGTTCAAATCTTGTTTAGAGTGTTTTTAATTACTTTCCAGCTTGCTGGTGTTGATATTCCTCTCTCATACGAATGGATCAAAGCATTACCAAATATGCAAATAAGCTTATTACATCACTTAGCAACCTCTAGTTACCTTTAGGAAAGCCAAAAGCGACTTTCTTTGGTGAAAAGTTGGTAATTTGGCTGGCAAAGTTTAAGGACTCCAAATCAACAAAGCAATGAATCTAAATAGATGGTTCCTTGGTGTATTAACTCACACAAGTCATTACACCATCTACCAGAATCAGAACCTCTTCTAAGGGTCTGATTGAATTTATTCTTTTCATTCAAGGTGAAGGTGCTGTTTGTTTTTGCAAAGCCGCGGCCAGAATGAGCAACTACAGAAAAGACAGGTACAGCAAAGCTAAAAGGCTTATGTTTCCACTGTACGCTAGATTTGACTCCTTGAGGACATAATCTCATTGTGGGTTTTTAATAACATTACACAAAAAAATCTCTTTGGTTGCCATTTTTGTCTCAGTGAACACATTACAATATATGAATATATTTTGTTATGCTATTGGTGCAATATGCATATAAAATATATTAAAAAAATAAAAATAAAAAAACTTTTTTTTTTTATCATACTTACTGCCATTTCAGACCTATGATGATTTTTTTTGTTGTTGAGACGTCAAGCCCAGGATGCTGTATTTAAAGCTCCATGAGTAAAGTAGGAACAAGTTAGCAGACTGCAAATGAGGAAAAATGTTAAAAAACGTCCAATTCTAAGAAAAATGATTAACATTTTTTTGCAAATGTTGAAGTTTTGAAGCAGCCATTCCATGCTCTAAATAAAAGTTTTAGACATAATTTTTGTGTTCGGCCTATTTTTTTAATTCAGCCCGCTGGATATTGGTGAGAGAAAGCCCACAGCTCATTTATATACCGGCTTTGTTTGACATGGCACTGGCATGTCAGTCAACCGACTGCTCACTTAAAGTAAGAGCAAGGCTACTTATGCTACTTGACCCTTCTAGTAGAATAGTAGAATCAACAAAAACAGCAGCAGATTAATATCATTGGTGTTTGCACAAATATTATGTTTCTCGGTATGAGTTTATTTGTTTAAGACCAAGAGAAAACAAGAACTCTGCTTTTTTATTATAAGGTAATATGGAAAGATGGAGAGAAGATTGTGTTTTTTTTTTTTTTCATTTCCCCACTAAGCTTAATATGTACTGTAAAACAAGGATAACAATTGCATACTTCTTTTGCACTCTGTCCTCCTTTTTTTCCCAATTAATTTTTTATAAACAGATTTCAACTGGCAGATACTGTACAACATGCAGAAGTGTAAAAAAAAAAAAGAAACTTAAGCAATTAAAATTTTTTAGCTTTTTAAATATGATGTGCTCGAAGTGAAGTTTTTTACCTATTGTTCTGTGTGTTTCCATTCACTTTGGTGATGCAATTTTTTGTGCAGTAGAAAAATGTTTGCCTTAAATACACAAAAGGTTATTTAAATTAGCAGTTTTTTTACGGCCCAACTTGCTTTTAAGTTGAGTCTAAATAAATATCTGAGCCAGTTTTCTACTTAAAGAACAGCGTAGAGTATGAAAACTCAAATGATTATATGTTCTTCAAATCCCATTATATTTCCACCAGTTTGAGATCATTTGAAAGCTTAGAGTCAACTGATTTTGAATATTTAAATAACCATAAACAACCCCAGGGTAGACCTGTTCATGATTTACCCATGGCCTGTATAAAACAGACAAAATTATAATCACTTCAGCAAGGAATGAACATTGGCATTATTGTGGAATTGAATGGGTCTAAAGTCTTAAGGAAGACTGTGTTTATTCATGTTGTGTTACTGTTTATATATTTTAAAATGTATCTGACATGCACTTTGTGTAAAAACATTCTTAGTAACATTTTAATGCAATGAATTGCTGAAGCTCCCTCTTTGGTAATATATATTTTAGTAGTATAACATGCCTGCGATGGACTGGCGACCTGTCCAGGGTGTACCCCGCCTCTCGCCCATTGACAGCTGGAGATGGGCACCAGCATCCCCCGCGACCCCAATTGGGACAAGCGTGTCAGATAATGGATGGATGGATGGATAGTATAACATCCATGGCTGAAAAGAAAAATTAAATCTATCTTGACATATTTTAACAGAGTTTTGGAAGAAAAAAAAAATTAACGGTTTCAAGGCAGCTAGATTATTGCATCTTTGCTATCAAACTACAAACATCACTGAGTGGGATGGAGTGGAATGTGCCAAAACCTGAAAGGGGGCAAGGTATGAAGTGCCTCCTTTGGATTTAAAGAGGCTGCAACAAAATGAGTTCCTGAGAGAGGAACGTTGGAAAGCCATTCAAATGAAAGGTAGAGGACCATTCCAGTTCCACTTTATATAGACCACAAATCAGTGATTTAAATGGGTAAATCAAGAATTTAAAAGTATATGTCCTTGAAATGTCATAAACGCCTTCCCACTGCCAACAACAACAACTATTTAAACTTGCCGCCATTAGACAGTTTTATGCCTCTTGAAGGATTATTTTATTATTATCATTTTTTAATCTAAGTTTATGTATTTTATCCTATTTTAATAAAGCAATTATCTATCTAACTATCAAACAATCGACTTTTAATGGCATTCGGAATGGCTTACTGACCCACAATGACCCATGTAGCAAGCACCTGGGATACATTCAAACAACTTGGCTCCTATTACAATACAGTTGGAACATTAGACTTGGGTCAACCCACTAATTTATGTGATACCATTGAGTGGAATGAACATCCATTGCATAAAGTAAAGGACACTTACTACGCCATGCCTCCCTTCCATGTTCCTCTCCATTGTTTACTCTCCTGATTTCCGATGCAGTGATGATAAAAGCAATAATTTAATAATTTGACCTTATCTATCTCACACTGGAGAAATTTACCTCTGCACTTAACCCATACCCTTAGGGAGTAGTGGGCTGCCACTGTGCGGCGCCCTGGGAGCAGTGTGGTTTTGGGTCTTGCTCAGAGAGCCAGAATGGCAGTCTGTGGGGATTGAACTGGGTGCTTGCAACCTTCTCAGAGCATAAGCGCACTGCTCTAACTAAGTTGGCCAACACTCCCCTCATCATCAATGTTAACCCAGTGTGATCGCGTCACCAAACAAGCAGCTGTGTGGGGACACAGGCCATGCAGCATTCTAGCATTGGGTCAGACCTACAGTAGCCTTTTTTAACCAATGGGAGCCAAATGCTGATTGTTATCTGTTTGACCCGTGTTTAAAAAAGCCTGTTAACCAGCTAATTTAAATGAGAAAGAGGCCATAGAGACATAGTGAGGTTTAAATAGCAATATTTCATAACCCAGTGGTTGTCCTGGATTCAAAGAAGAACATTTAGTGCTTACCCCTTTCATAGTTAATTGTAAGGTGACCTGGAATTCCATCTATTATGAAATGATGATGAAGACCATTTCCTGGGAGGGATGTTGAACTGCAGCTGAGCTGAGTGAGACCCACTCTGTCAGTAACATCAGGCTGATGATGTACAAACAATGAATTAAGAGGGTTTTCTTTCTGGGTTCTCAAGGGGCAAAGCTTTGGCCACATGACAGATGCTTCTCTAGCAAACAACACCACAAAAAAATCAATCATCAAATAAAGTCGCTGACTTTTTTACCGAGTTGAAATCAGCCAGCTCCCTTAACAGCAACTTTCATCTTGGGACTCAACTTTTATCTCAGTCGGGTTTTTGCTGCATCTTTTTTGTAAAATATGTTCAGAGAGTTAAGCCAACATACCATATCTGTCAATTATTCTGAGTAGTTTAGAGAGACATAAGATACCCACTCCAACTGTGCTTTAAGGAGGTGATTTGAACACTATTGATATTTTAAAATTTGCCTTTGTTGTTGGCTCCTTAGATACCTTATTTCTAATACTGCTTTAATAGCAAGAACCACAACACAACACAAGTTTAAGTTAGTTAGCATGGAGGGACTGGGAGGATGAGTCATCTGGGGAGATATGCTGATGAGAGCATGGCAGTAGGAGACTGTGTTGGCTTGCAGTCTTCAGGAAATGGCTTTCCCTTCGCCCACTTACTGTTCGCATGTAGAATATGTAAAAGAGGGGATAGAGATGAAGGTTGAGACTAGCAGGTAGGGAAGAGAATGTTAATAAATAATTGTATAATAAAAGGTACTGTAAAAACGCACCTTATGTCAGAATGGTCAGAGAGGACTGTCTTCAGAGTCTGTAGTTGGGAAATACTTTTCAAATTCCACTTAGTCCACCTACTTTATTTTATTTTATAGATTTATTTATTTATTTTTTACTATTTTTCAAGGATGCACTTTAGAAAAAGAGGAAATTGTCCACAGAGCTGTTTCTACACAAAATGTCTTTTTGTTTTACAGTTGTGTAAACAAAATGACAAATGAAATCTGTCTAAGTCTAGTGTTGTAATTGCAGTACATGATGATTCTACAAAGTTGTTACTCAAGAAGGGCCCAATAGAAAAACTTTATGTTCAGATTTTTATGTGTAACACAGTTATAACCTGATCTCAAAATAATGGGTAAATTGTGTTACGTTTTAGGGATGTACAAAAACTTCCTGCCTCACTATTAATTGTCAATTAATGGTTTATTTGATTACATTTTGCTCCATCCAGTTAATTGATAACATCCTATTAAGGCTGATTTATCCTGCGCGTGTGCGTCACAGTTAACGCAGATTTGCCCCCGCCCCTTCTGCAGACACTCTGGTGCGCCTCTCCAAAATTGTAGTTGATCGCAGACAACGGAACAGACAGGAGGCCTCTGATTGGTCAAATCTACACCCACTTTACACTATGTCTATTTCCTGTTTGGTACCAGACCGGCTTGTTTTGTTTGTATGACTGCCAGTTTGGAAAACGACTCGTGAAGATGGACCAGCTAGAAGAGCGAGGTACTTGAGAACGCTGGGACCCTTTTTCCACCTGGATCCCTGCGCTTTTTCGCCCTCATGTCCCTACATTGTCGCACAAACTTGCCCCTGCATTTTTCCACTTCCTCGCCACCTCAGCTGTATATAGACCCACAGCTAGATCATAATTGTTCCTCTTGCATTGTGGCGTGGTATGACAAAGCTCAGACCACGCTTCCAAATTGGGCATAATTCAAAAATATCTGCGTCAAACTCACTCTACACATTGCTGCGGGAGTATAACCAGCCTTTTAGAGTTTGTTGTAATGTTACCGCCGTGCACTAGGAGGTGCTGCTTTTCATTATCAGACTTACTGTTATTTTCAATAGATAACCTTATAACGGTAGACTGTGCTTCGACCTCTTCTGCCTATGGGTGCTTACATGATTTGGTGGTCGAAAGCTCCACTTAGTGTAATATGTTGAGCAGTCACAGAATCAATTTTAATCACCTTTTACTCGACGAATATTGAAACATTTTTCAAGGTTTTTTTTTGTTTTTTTTGCTGAAAACAAATGGTTCAGTGCATTTAAATATTTTTAGTGGGAATTTTAGAATATTGTGATAGGATATATGTATGTTGCAAAGCACAGTCACTCTTACATTTTCTAATGCTATATACATGCACAAAAACAAATAAAGAATTAACCTAGACATATTTAGGGGATGTAACAAAAGTACAGAGATGTAAACCTATCATTAAAAGACAGAATATGCTGCTCCAATACACTGTCAGACCATTTACCACTTTGTTTCAAGGAAGCGGATGGTAATTGTGATGCACCTTTCTGTTTTTAGCGTAATCCAGCATTCAGTGCGGAGAGAGATTTTGTGCTGCTATCAGTGCCTTTTAACAGGAAGTTAAATAGAGGCTATGTGGGTGATAACTTATTAGCGTTTATATTTACAATCAGAACCTCAGTTAGTAAACTCGCCATTAAAATAGTTCAAGCACCCCACCCTCATCCACTGGCATTGCTTCTTTAGGAAATACCATACAGTAGATATACGTATGAGAGTAGACCCTGCATTGACTGTCGCGTACAGCCAATTACAGGCGTGTTCTGCTATCCCAAGCAGGTAGTTTAAGCAGAACAGAAGAAGGATCCCTCAGCACTGTACGGCATATTTTTGTTCTAATGGATGGACCGTCAGGCCTCAAGGGATAACTTTATGAAGGCATCACAACTTTAGAGGACATTACTGAATACACAGCATATATACATGCTACATGCAGTGTATATATGCTACAATCATTTGTTTATTCGGTCAGTATTTATAACTGTTGTCACATTAAACTGTTAAAATATAATGTTGAATTTATAGAAAATAATTAGTTCCTTTTTGGGAGAGATCTTCATGACACAAGAGAAAACTGATTTTTTTTTTTGTTTTTGATTTTAAATGGCTTCTTATTAATTGATCAACTAACAAAATTAGCTTTTGTTAAATGTGTTAATCGATAACTTGCATCCCTAGTTGGAACGGCATTGTACATTTCAGGATTTTAAGAAATTTTCTGAGATAATAGCTAGATTAAATAATAGATCCTTTATTAAGAAATATAACCAGAAAGTTTTTTGTTTGTTTGTTTTGCACTAGCATAACACCATTTAATCCAAGTCTGCTATATGTATCATCCAGAGTTCATTAGGACACATCACTGACAGGTGTGTTGGTTTCCTAAGCTGTAAATCAAGCTTTAGGAGGTGGGGTGTATTTCAGTTTGGACATTAGCCAAGCAATTTCACTGGATTTGAAAACATCATCTTTAATTGGTATCCAAAAACATTATTTCATGATGAAGCTATGACTCTTTGGCAGATCTTGAGCCATATTTCTTCATTTTCAAATGTAAAATGGAGATTATTAAACTTGTCTCCACCAAACAGTTGTCTACTTTAAAATGCAGGAAAGTATTGATGTGAGAAAATAGGAAAAAGAGCTCCTCACTTCTCCTCTTACAAGGTTTCATGTTAAACGCCCATGCATGCTGAACTGTGTATCTTTCCTAATTTGTATGAGGTTTTATTTGATGTGTAAAGTATTTTGAAGGTGGTTAATTATCTGTCTGCATGCTGTAATCATCTACCCTAAACCCAGGAAGCCAGAAGGTCAGCAAAGGCATCTGTGTCCCAGGAATTTAATTTGAGCTGTGCATGGATTTGGCGGCCGGAGGCAACACACCCACTTAGGACTCCACCACCAGAGTCTGTGAGAGGGAGAATGGGGTGAGGCAGGAAAGTTAATATCATCAACAATCTAAATCTCTAATGCTCTGATCCTATTTGTAAGAGCTTCTGAATGGAAAGCGTGATCCGAGCCAGACTTCGACAAACACCAAATGCTTCCTGTGCGGATGAGGTGCTGGAGGAGGAATGGAGACTCTACTGGGAGGCATGGTTAATGCAAGACATAATTATAAGAGATAGCAGCAAATGAATTAAAGCTGACCAGGAGCCAGTGTGCTGAAATTTAATTTTACTGAGCTAGATATATACTTGTGTATAAATGAACAAAAGTTACAGGAAGTCAGCTTTGCAGCTGTACAGCAGAGAGCTATTTGAGGTTTGATTTTGATTTAAAGTTTATTTTATTTCTGTGATTCAAACTCATCAATAAAATCAGAGGCCCTGATATGTGGCAACAAATATTACCTTATCTAATGGTTCTTGCATGGAGTCAGTAATAAAAGAAAAAGTGATAGGTGATTGAAGCAAGATATGTAAGTTAAATGTTAAATGTTACCTCACATCTACCTCAATGTGCTCATAAATCGAGTTTGACAGCTTGAAACATCCAGGTCAGTTGGTCTGACATTTTGCAGACAAGGCAGGTGTATGACCTGAACTTTGTTAACAATGAGGCCTGACAGCATTTTATCAAATCCTAAACCAAATGCACAACAATACACTCCACGTTTTAACCCTCATTTCTTAAAAGGAATTCATTTTTTGGTTTTGTTTTTTAAGCTATTCTATTTAAGTTCAGTATTTAATGTGAAAATAATATAACTATTGCTCAAAGTTTACCAAAATAGATTACAGGAAAAAAATAATTATTTGAATGAACATGTATTGTAGGCATTTATCCATAAAACTCACCAAATTAGCTTAAGTAATTCTGATGCAAGAGAACAAAAGAGCATCTTTTTGAAGAGCTTTAAAACAAACACAAAAACATATTATCTGCATTAACATTGTGGGGAAATAGAATTAGTTTCTTATGCAGCCTTATTGAAGCTGCAAAATTTTGTAAGAAAACAAAAAAACAAATCAATTCATTATCCTTTATTACTGCTGACTACTGAATTCAATTAGTTCTGCCATTATCTAGGAGACATGTTACTGTGGGTCTTTTGACAAGGCTGAAGTGTTACATCGGTCAGCTAGTTGCAGCAGCTCTGCTCTCTTAAAATGTGTGACCTTACTTCAGTCACTCTAGTTTCTCTTAAGTTTTCAAACCTCATATTAATGAACTCTAAATAGACCTTATACACTCTTTTGTGACTTTTTATCTGAGCAAAATATAAATGAAAATCCTTTTCTTTAAAAGGCACGCATCATTACTTACATACTGTACTTTCAGAAAAAATACAACTGGATATAGTTGAACTGAAGTTGCAGAAAATTTAGTAATACAAAACTTGTACATGGGGACTGTGAGGGACCGAGCAGAAAAAAAAAATTGAGAAGCACAGGGAAGTTCGAGGACAAAATGGAAACAGATTTATTTACAACAAAATTATGAACTCTAAACATAAATCTAGGCCCAAAAACAAAATGAGGTCAACAAAAACAAACTTAACAAACTGACACACAAGGGGAACATATATACAGGCTGATCAGGACACAAGAAGGAACATTACATACATTTACCTAGACACAACTGCAACAAAAATAGCAAACTAATGTATACAATACAAAATCAGCAAACTACTATAAGAGAAAATTATTTAAGTAATAACTCTCCAAATTTAGTTACAACAAAAAACTAACAAAATGGAAAAGCTTAAACTTTCCCACACCTCTTCTAAAATAAGTGGAAGAGTCCAATTAAGTCTCAGTTCCACTGAGATTCTTTGCAGCTGGGACTCTTGCCTCACTGGCCCAGCTAAGCACATGTGGCATCCACCCAAGAACTGACAACTCAAAAGAAAACTATTAGTTTAAAGTAAACCATACAGGCAAAATGTGGCAAAATGAGTCAACCAAATGTGTGCACCCAAATAGCCAACTGTTCCCAATTCATAAATAAAAACAATAAAAAACAATTTGGTTAACAAATATAAAGTGACACACATTTAATTAAAAAGAATTACCTGACCATTTACTGTGGGGCTGCACATGCTGACATCACAGGTAATCACATATGCCAATTTCCACTCAATAGCAAAGTTCCCTGCTTTAATTCTATCCCTTAAAAATTAAGATTGGATCCAAGTAAATGGAAAGTTATCTAACAAGAGGCAGCTGTGCACATTTGCTTGCATAGAGCATTTCTGTAGCAAAAGTGCTCCTTTAATTCCTTGTTCTCCCTTCACAACAGGTGACAAAACATTCATCAACATATTTCATATTAACAATTCTTTTTTTAAAGCTAAAACACTCTGTGCCAAATGTAGAACAATATACCATCATGCAATGATGTACCAGAACAAACTTCAGCAGGTATGGCATTTCTTTTTGACCAAATGTTTTATATTATTTAGCTGTTCAATATTATTTTCTGAAGTTTGAATATAAATATATTGCGCCCTAAGCTTCAGCAATGTCAGGTTGTAGGCAGACTAAATGCATCATTAAGAAAAAGAATTTCACAAATTATTTTGTGGAATTTTCTTACTTATACTTTAGTGGGACTCATTACTTTTTTTTTTTTACCCACTCATGTTTTATGCCAATAAAGTATTTGATCACTAGAGATACCGACAGACTAAACTGTGTAATATTTCCATCTTGAATTGCAAAATGAAAAAAAATTTATAGCCTTTAAAATTAGCCTATTTAAATGTGGAATATTTAACTTTTTGCATCCACTTAAATACAAATACAAGGCTGCAAACAGGTATTAGCTTTTCAATAGTGACAAAAATGCAAGTGAAAAAGCATTCTCACACATTCTGATTGGAAACCATGTTTGCCCTTGAGAAAGTAGAAACTGAGGAGGGAGAGAAAGGGGGTCTTTATGTGATCTTCACTGGCATCTCTTCAAAAGCGCCTTCCTTACTGAGAAAGAGTGGCACAAAGCATCTGCATCCCTTCAAAATAAGAAGTCAATATTTTATTCTGTTAAACACTGGATTGAGGTTTCCTATTTATGATAGTTTTATTTCACCTCTGAAAAAACACAATGTTTGCTTTTCTGGTTTTTGTAGCATAGTGTGTTTGACTTATATTTTACTTCTTTGTTTTTCTTTGTTTTGTTTCCATGCCCTCTCTTACCTTTTTTTTGTTTCATCCAACTTCTCTTCAAACAAAATCCCATTTCCATGCACAGAAGGCTGCAAAAAAATGTAAACACACAAACCAAGTCAATGCTTTTGCTGCTAATGTTTTATTTATCTGGGACATAGGCCTGTCTTTTTTGCTGTGTTCGTGGATGTATGTGTGTGCGGTAATGGGGAATGGATCAGCTCTGTGGCCCCAGTGTACTATTCTTTTTTGACTGCTTGGAGCAGCAACAGTGGAAAACGGTTGGGGATGACAGAGATCAGGCAAGTGGTGTGAGCAGGTGGCCACTGACACAACACAAGAAGACAAAATAATCAGGGCGTTGAGCTATTCACATGAATGCGTAGACTTGCGCGCACACACACACTTACTCGTTCTGCCATGTGTTGAGTCCCATTGACTTCCATTGATTTTCAGTCATTTTCAACCCTTTCTATGCCCTAACCCTAAAACTAACCCTAAACCTAACCATTAGCCAAATAGCTTGTGAGGACCAGCAAAATGTCCCCACTTTGCAACAGCTGGTCCTCAATTTGATGGTGAAATTGGGAAAATGGTCCTCATTCTGAGGGCTAGACAGACACACACACCCTGTCACAGTTCTTTCAGCATAGTCTCCCCAGAGCATTGGCACTCACGCACATAGAGCTGGTTTGATTCTCACTCCCCAGCAAGACTCCCTTATGGTCCATCTTTGAAGCTCACCAGCCCTGGAAATGCTTCTAATGTTTTTTTTTTTCTTTTGCAAAGGGAATTATATCCCAACCTCCCTGTGCAGAAAGGTTGTTGTTTTCAAAAAGAAGAAGAAAAAAAAAGGTTTATTTATTTGATTTCCTGACATTGGCTGGCAGGCTGGTTGGGGCACAGGAGGACTTTGGTTACAAAGCAACCTCAGATACAACTCATCCAGGTCTCTGGAAGAAGGTCCTATCAGGGTGACATCTCTGGAGCTCGATGTGATCCCAGTTTCGAATTACAGAGCGCTTTGACATAGTCTCTGTCTTCCTGTCTCAGTGGGAGTCAGTGGACTCCCCGTAATGAGATGTTAAAAAGCTAACCTCCTCTCATTACTCCTAACTGTCCTTCCCCTCCTCTCCTCTCTATTCCTCTCTCACTCGACAAGCTCAGAGCAGGTTTTAATGAATATTTTAGTGCCCCTTGTTCTCATTCTGCTTGCTGCTTGGGATCAATGATTAAGTCAATGCTCCTACCTGACACAGCTCCCCAGCCCCCAAACTGTTTTGTGACGCATTCTTTTTATTACACATTACCTTTTTTTAGCATGGTCTGCCACACCCTGGATACAACCCTCAAGAGGAAATATTTCATTTACTCTCACTTAATCAAAATGTAAAATGTGTTTGCTGACGAAAAGGGGTAGACAAAGAGAAGCTAGTGGCTTTTCCATCTAATCCTTTCATCTCCATCACGTTTATCCCTGCTGGGGTCGCAAGGGGTGCTGGTGCCTGTCTCCAGCTGTCAATAGGCAATACAACGTGGACAGGTAGCAAGCCTATCTCAGGGCAACGCAGAAACAAACAACCATTCACGCACACACTCACACCTAAGGAGAATTTAGAGAAGCCAATTAACCTAGCAATTATGTTTTTGGGCTGTGGGAGGAAGCCTGAGTACCCGGAGAGATACCATTGATGCATAGGGAGAACATGCAAACTCCATGCAGAAAGAACCCGGGCCAGGAATCTTACCCAGAACCTTCTTGCTGCAAGCGAGCAGTGCTATACACTGTACCACTGTGCAGCTGCTAGTGGCTTTTATTGTTTCTTTCTGAATGTATTGAGCTTCATTGTCTCGGGGATCATTGCAAGGAAAGTACACAAAAGTGACAGGATGAATGATCTGAATCTAAAGTATTTTTTTTTCACATTTTACGTTCAAATAATTCATCAAACAGGTGCCTGCTTTGCTGCTGTCCTGCTATAAAAATGCTACGCTTCTTTCTTCCAGTTTTATAAAAAAAAGTTCTGTGAACATGCAAGAAAGAAAATGAATGATGACACCCTCAAAGTACCAGATGGTTGTTAAATGTTACATGTCATCCTCTAACAAAATTAACAGCAAAAATTGTCAGACATGAATGCACTGAATGGAACCAGGCTTGTGTCCCACTTAGTATGCCTCTAAAAGAAAAAAGAAAAAAATCACAATCTTTAGCTAAACAAGTGAGATCCAGTCATTACAGTCCCTATTTATGTGCTTTGTTGAGATGACAGCTGGAATCATGCAGAAATACTTTCAGTGGAAAGTGACAGATGTTTGACAACAGTGTGATCAAATCTCAGACAGCCTTATTTGTGATTGCTTTGGGCTTTAAATGTAGCAACATATACTGTAACTTACATTTCAGTGCAGCTGATGATCCATATAACACAGTCAAGGGAACAATAAGTTTTGACAGCAAAACTAACTTGAGTCATCTTCTGCTTGGCCTTACTACATATGGGTATTTTTTCTTTAAGGCAAACTTTGGAGGTTAAGCAACATTTTCTAACAATCTTGGTAGTTTTCAGAGCATTTGAGTCTCTCTGTACTATTTTCATTTTATATACTATGGTAAACACAGATGTCTGGCGACAAGTTGAAATTACACCAGTATTGTGTACTTGTAGTTTGTTGCTGCTAATCAGTCTGCGGCTACAACGTACAGTTAACAGGTCTTTTTTTTTTTAAATGCTTTATGTCTCCTGAGTAAAAAAGTTAAAAAGATTGAGGTCATTATCAAAGGAGCCTCTTCACTTCAGGTCCAGTTTCATCCTAGGTCAGATCTGAACTCTGTTCATTTGTTGAAAACTGGACCAATATCACCCTCAGACTCCAGGTTGGCTTATTTATTAATCTATTGTTTTTACTTTTGCTAGGAGCTTGTGATGGGGTTTGAGTGGAAGAGTGATGGGGTTTGAGGTGCACTTGGCTGCTCTTACCAATATGTCAGTAGGTGAGAAGACTCAACAAAGTACACTGCAAAAACGAATCAGAAATAAGTACAAATTCTTAAAAAGTGTATTTATCTTAATCTGAGCAGGTGAATATGATGATTTGCCAATGGAATGAGTATTTTAACTCTTAGAATACTATAATTAGATAATATGCACCTGAAACAAGAAAATGCAATTGTTTTTTTTGTTTGTTTTGTTCTTATTTTAAAATGTAAAATGCCTCACTTATTTTAAGAAAAAATTACTTAATGGAGCCTAGGCGGAAGTTCATCTGAAGAAACTCAATGCTTTCCTACATCCACCTGCGACACAGCCAATCAGCTTTGAATCACACCTCCACGAAAGCCGATCAGCATCCAAAGTTCTTCTTAAAAGGCCTCCAATATGCACCTGTCAGGTCCCGTGCACGGGTGGAGGATGTGCTGTGTGACTTCATTCAGATGACACCAATTCAACCTACCTCCAGCCCCTCCTCCACCATCGTAGAAAAAGCGTAATCAGTGTGTCATTCTTCCTGGACTCTTACTGTGTTCCCTGCTTCAGCTTATCCGGTCCGGCAGAAGACCGCCATGTTGAGCCTGGTTCTGCCAGAGGTTTCTTCCCAACAGGGAGTTTTTCCTCTCCACTGTTGCTTCATGCTTGCTCATCATGGACAAGTTCTCTCACCTGTGTTATCCAACTGGACTTCCATCTTCCACGTCCCTGAGTGAAGCTCTAGTATCAGCTCACCCAGTCCACTGGATCTCCCCATAAATCTCAGCATACTGTCTCGCTAACCAGCAGTCTACAGACTGACCAACTTAATCTATATCCATTCCACCACCATTTCAGGCCTGGGGGGAAACAGCCCTATTCTTTGCTCCTGTTCATGCATATCTTCCAAAATTAAGTGCTATATTTCCTTCCGAGGTCAGAACGCCAAAGACAAAGTATTTGTATCAATAAATTTCTCCTAATTGTCTTTTCTCTTTTTCTGAAAAAGTTTTTTCAGATTGACTTTAGATTGTAATTTTTGCAGTGTTGCCAGGTCAACAAGAGCATGCAGCTTGCAGCAATGCACCCAAATCACTCTTTTATGAACTGACTAATAAAACCTATAGTGTCAACTGTGTTGAATACAGGAACCCTAATTTTATATATTGAACAATTGGAATGGCGTTACTGGGGAAGAAAAAAAAATGCTTATGAACTTTTTTCAATGCACCTTTAAGAATGCAGCTTAAAGGAGATATGGCACTTAAGGAAGTATTTTTAATGTCATGCACAGTCCCACCTTTAGTCATCTCTGAAGACACATGGAAGCATGCCTCCAGTTGAAACAATATTTTTGGTTTCAAATTACTTTTGTTTTAATGTAAAACATATTTGGATATACAAAAGTGTTGAACATGTTTCAAGGTCAGTGTAAAAATGAGAAATACTACTTTTTTAATACACCAAACTCACAGGTAAAGCTTTATGTAGGGAGGGTGCTGAGCCTCTTAAAGTGGAAGTCTTAGGCCTTTGGTTATGGTTGTCCGTCAACACAATGTCAGTAAATTCTCAACTCCAAACAATATTTTAGAATTGAAAGCTATTCCAGTAAAAATAAGTGTTATGTTTTTTTGCTCACAGCCCCACCAGGAATGGGCTGTACTTGCTGATTTAAAAAATATCACTTCATTTATGTGCTTCTGGTAAAATGTTATGCTGGGATATATTTATATATATATATATATATATGTATATGTGTGTGTATATATATATATGTGTGTGTGTGTATATCAATGGACAAATAAACAAACAAAACTTTTATTACAAACTGTCTTTGCATACCTACCTTATATTTATCTCTTTCATTAGCACCTCTCTGTCGCCTCTGTCTCTATATAGCGATTGACGTGCCATATCTACCTGCAATAAGTTTCCAAAAAGGGCACAGTGAACAGGTGATCATCCGATATTTATAACATTCTGGTTTTCTAGGTGTAGATCCCAGCCATACTATATTCACATTAACATTTCAATCCTTTGTCATACCCAAGTTCAATAGTTTCTTTTTTTATGCTTTTATTTACCTTCTACACCAGTACATAAATTATTACTCTCTAAACCAGAGTAAATAACTGAAAACAAGTCCCCTTATTTTTTTAGTCACAATCTTTTGTAAATGTTAGTTATTAGGGGGAAGTTGCTACACTTTTTCATCTAACTCTGTTACTCTAGGATTTGGATTAGACAAACACATAACACTAATTATATAGATTTTAAAGTTGATTAAAGAGAGCATTTTTTTTTTTTACAATTTGCAGCTGAATGTAAAAGGGGGCTTCTTGGTTATGAGTGCAACACATAACANGCAGCTTAAAGGAGATATGGCACTTAAGGAAGTATTTTTAATGTCATGCACAGTCCCACCTTTAGTCATATATATATATATATGGAAGCATATATATATATATATATATATATATATATATATATATATATGTATGTGTGTCTGACTTTGTATATTAATGGACAAAAAAAAAACATAAACAAAACTTTTATTACAAACTGTCTTTGCATACCTACCTTATATTTATCTTTTTAATTAGCACCTCTCTGTCACTATAGCTCTATAGCGATTGACGTGCCATATCTCCCTGCGATCAAAAGGGCACAGTAAACAGGTGATCATCCGATATTTATAACATTCTGGTTTTCTAGGTTTAGATCCCAGCCATACTATATTCACATTAACATTTCAATTTTTTGTCATTCCCAAGTTTAATAGTTTCTTTTTTATGCTTTTATTAACCTTCTACACCAGTTACATAAATGATTACTCTCTAAACCAGAGAAAATATCCGAAAACAAGTCCCCTTATTTTTTTTGTCACAATATTTTATTAGTGGAAAGTTGCTACACTTTTTCCATCTAACTCTGCTACTCAAGGATTTGGATTCGACAAACGCATAACACTTTAATTATATAGCTTTTAAAGTTAATTAAAGAGAGCACATTTTTTACAATTTGCAACTGAATGTAAAAGGGGGCTTCTTGGTTATGAGTGCAACACATAACAGAAATGATACATTTCACTCTATATTAAAGAACTGTTATATTAGTATTGTGTATCGTATTACTATATCAATGTTTTTTTTTTCATCTAAGAATTACATACTTCATTTGATGAGTAGGCTTTATCTGTCAATGATTCAAACCAGTCAGAAATGCTGCAAGTCACTGTTTTGTTAGACATTGTGAAAAGAGGAGCTATGCTATATTTTAAAGTTTTACGTCAGTCTGTCTTGAAGATTATTTAAAAAGGGCAGAAATAGAAGTTTAAGAACTGCCCTGAAATGTATTTATTTTAAATTGATAAATTTACTCATCCTTTATCATAAGGTTTCAGTTTCAAAATGACTTATCTTTTTGTTGACTTTTTGTTTTGGTCAGTTGCTGAATACAGAGGTTGGGCTGTTAATTCACTGTCATTTTATTCATACCTGCTTCCACTTAGCACCTGTAAAAGCATTGGCATCACTTTTTAATAGGTGATTAAAAGAAAATTACACAAGTCTCAGCTTTCATTTAATGTAAATGCATCCAATATCAAAATTGCCCCTGAATTTGGTTTTGATCCATATTGGAGTCAACTCTGATGAAATATAAGTGACTTATGGTCAGATAAAAATAGCTGCGTGTGGCTTTTGCTGGCAGATATTTTTTACTTGAGTAAAATAATCTAATTTCCACATTGCAGATTAGAAGTAAATAATATAGATGTATTTAAATTATGTTGAAAGATGTATAAAATTCCCCTAAAGTAGAACCATATAATGCAGAAAGCACCCTTTAATATCCTTAAACAAGTTGCTTACGAAAGGACAAAAATTTGAAAAGCACTTGTAGTCAGCGGGAAAAAAATAACCAGCATTTAGTAATTTATTTATTTTAAACACATTTTACAAAATTAATGGAAGCGATTCCTTTTTGTTTAGCTCAAATACTCATTTCCTTTACATTTTGCTAGAGCCAAATTCAGCTTTTGGTTTAAGATATGAATTAGATCTAACTAAAAAGAGCTTCAAAGACTTGGGTTTTTAACCACTAAATCAACTTTACAAGGGCAATGGCTGGTCTCCACTAGCTACTGTCTGAAGTAAAGAACCTTGGGCAGAGATCGGGGGCTTCAATAGATGTTTATAGCATCAAGCACACCGACAAAGTCATCTTGGATGCCTAGCAGAGAGATTGACCTTACCACAGTTTACTGCATTTGTTACTGGATATTCCTCTCTCCAGTTTTTATGTAATCATGGGTTTGTCATTTTAATCCAGATGTTTTGGTTGTATGAAAATGTGTCTGGCTGATCAACACACAGCTTTGTTTTTCTAATTACCATTTCACCTCCGGCGACACAATGTCTATAAAATCACAAAGGCATTTTAATGTTATATTTGACAAGAAAGTTCTACACTGTTTTACCTCAGCCCGTGGCTTTGGTTGTTCCAAAGCTGTGACTTTCCCAAAGGCATTGCTTTGTGCTTGGTAAATATTTGTGTAGGGTGTTTTTACAGCTCAGCCCCCCTTCAAACACTGCATGAATCAAACGGAGCATTACACGTTGTGTATATTAACGGAGAAAGTGTGTAGACTGTGAAGTAGGGAAACCTTTCATGCATTTTTATTGGCTGCTCATGTTTGTTCATAAAGGTAAGGCTACCACAAGAGCATTTTTAATTAACATATCACTCAGTGTCAAATATTTGCAACAAAAAAGTTATTTTTCAGAATTCTTTTATAAAATATGTAAACAAAGAACGGACTGATTGTAGACCAGCAAAAAAAAGAAGAAAAAAAAAGAAGCTCAACATGAAAAAAAGAGATGTGGGTCCAGAAATGACAGCATGTCCTTCATGTCCTGAAGAGGTAAATTATCTCAAGTCCACCACCCTTTGTGTTCTGTTTGGTCAGTTCTGTTTTTTTTTTTTGCTTCCATTAACTATTTTTGCATCGTCTTTCATCGTGATAAAATCACAAACACTGACATTAAAGAGAATGTCATAGTTTAGAGAGTCACTTTTATCACTGTTTATAAATGTGAGGGATATGTTTTTGAATCAAAATGCACTTATATTTGTAGGATTTAGGTTAAGCGAGGAGTTTTATGTAAGAAAAGATCAGGGAGGCTGCTTAGCTTTAAATTTAGCAGTAAATAATAGATATCAATGAGAAGAGACTTTAAATATGTACAACTGCATTTTTGATGGACCACAACATTACAATTCTGATCCCAAGAGAACATAGAGATACTGGGGGGAGAATTAATTCATTGAAAAATAATGCCACTTCTAACACTCTGTCACAATTTGTTCTCAGAGACAATTTCACCATGACAGTTTAGGTCAGAGGAGTCTTGCTATTTTCTAAACCACAGATTTCATTCTGAGGGATTTTGCATGGTGATCTGTTTTTTGAATTAGGAAACAGATCATAGCACTAAATCTCGAGCGGTACGCTGGTGAAGATTCTCAGTCATCCAGGTCATAGTCATTCCAAAAGAAGTAAAAAAAAAAATCCACCGGACTTTGTTTCCAAGTTAAAACTTAGAAACAAGGTCCAGTGGATTTTTTTTAACGTTTCTCAAGTGGTAAGCAGTGAGAAACACCAGCTGCTGTTGGGGAAATGTCCTCTGCTTCCTGTATCTGCTGTGCCAACAGAGACAATAGATACAGTTTTCTTCCCTTTATTTAAAGTTTCTACAACATTCATACTGATCCCAATCACAGTTCCCAATTAGCCATCAACCAGCAAGTGTGTGCGGGACCTCCTGTTAAGTGTTTACATGTCAGCACTGTGCAATAATTTTCTACTCTTCATGCAGAGCTGAAGCAGTGCAGACTTTACGACCCCAAACATTTTTTCAAATGATCTAACTTATAAAAAAAAAAACTGCTAAGAAATTGCCCTATTTTTGATAAATTCACTTTCGTATGGGAACCAAAGTACTTCAAAATCCTAGGTTTCACCATAGTGCCATATTTCCTGCTCTTATTTTGATATGGTAGTGTTTAAATTCTTGGAGATGGCTTTGTAACCCACCCAACACTGATAGATGTAAATGTTTTTGTTATTTGTCTGTTCCTACATTTTTGATTACAGCATGATGGGTTCATTTTTTAAATGTGCTGATCTATAAAAAAAAAAGAAACTGAAGAAATACTCTTTCAAAGCTCCATAAGTGTTAAGCCTTCTACAGCATGCTTTAATTTTGCTCAAGACTCTACACATTCTTTTAAGCTGGCATGCAGTCGTACAGATAATTGGAGTGCTAACAAAACAAACTTCTGAATATATGTTTCATTGGAGTTTTACTTTAGCCAAACTTTGCTGGAAACGAACCAGTAGAAGGCAAACAACCATTTTTAGGAAGCTAATTTAACCAACCCACATGCACATTTGTATTTGATCACGGTACCAGCTTGAGAATTGGTTCTAACTGTTTTACTATTTGCTTACAAAATGTCCAATTAAGAAGAGTCACATAATCTTAAGGCTGTACTTTTATAAGCAGCTTGGGTTAAATTAATATGCGAGACTGATTACCTTCAATTACAAATCAGCAAAAGTTATTATGCAGCTCTTGCCCTTTAGCTTTACAAGGCAGTTATTCTCTTATAAGCCATGGGTTCAGGTTTATAACTGTAATGGTTGGTATTCTGCCTCACCGCTCTCATTAGGCTGGTTTCCAATGGCAACGGTCCCTTTTTTCCACAGCAGAAACCTCTGATGAACCTCCCCTGCATCGAGCAGCAGTCAAATTCAGCTATCCACTTGCCCATAAACTTTGTAGCACATTTATCAGCTGTAGACTAATAAAGGCAAGCTCTCTTTGTTTGAGAAAGTCACGTGTCTGCAAGCAAGCCCACCATATCTTTTATCTCAGGATATTTCTATTCAATACAGGTTTAGCCTTTTTTGCCCTATAGTGTGTAAAGATAGGATGCTCATTCATGCAGCCTTGAGCTGAAATTTTCAATAAAACAATAACTTGTCAAAAATGTACAGTACAAGGTTACAGAGGGCTTTTGTAAGTTGTGAGCCTGGAGTGCAGATAATCATGACTGCAGTTTCCTGGTGGAGAAAAAAGAAGATATTTCCTCATTAGCTGTGGTTTTGAGACAGCTGAAGGACTTAGGCTACTGATTTATTGAAGTTGTTATGTTTTGGAACCTTGTTGTGACCCTAACCAGCACCGTAAGTGGGGGTGATAAAATAGACATTGTGAGGGAGTTCAAGAAGGAGTCACTCGCTGCAAAAGAAAATAAAGACATAGGCCCTTAGATGGATAACAAGCCAATTTACAAAACATGTAGTTTCAAATTTTGTTCTGAGCTTATTCTGCATAATTTGTTCAATGATTGGAAAATATTTAAGTGTCCATAATAAGCATTTCCATAATTGAGATTTCTTACAGAAAAAAAGCATGCTACAATATACACTGAAAAATTTCTAACAAAATTTTGTGAAATTAGGCCTTTAATCCTATTTTTTCCTGCTGCTGCTAAAATAAAATATTCTATTAGGTATGTAGATGTAGTTAAATTTATTGTAGTACAGTCCATCTGTTCTTTTAATACATATATTTAAGTAACATATTACAAACAAAATGTGCTAAATGACTTATGTGTTTTAAGAAGATCTTCTTATGTTTGTAATATATTTGTCATTTTGAACTTTATGAGTGACAGTGTGAGTTAAACAAGCTGCTGCTCCTTGAGATAAATAGTCAGGGTAATTGCTCAGGTTGAAAGTTTGTTGTTGACTACTGAAGACACCCCCATAGCTTATACTTTTAAATGGACCTCACTCCCTTAGTTTCCAAACCATGTTTCTTCTTGTTTTGTATTACCCCCAGATATTTTGGAACACTTAAATGTATGTTTGGTTTTTGAAAATCAAACTAAGATTGAGTGTTTTGGTTCAAGTAGAATTACCAACATTTTTTTTTTTTTTTTTCAAGATGTTATCTCTGTCTTGTGTTTTATTGTTGTGCAGTTCTCTGTTTGGCTAGTTTGCTGGATTTTAAGGTGCCCCTGTATATATTTAATGAAAATTGTTTAGTATTTATATTCCACAAATAATTTACCTCTGATTGTAAAAATTTATACATAGCTATGTAGCTATAGCTAGCTATAGATATCAGAAGCTTACATACAGTAGTGTTACACTGTTTTTAAACTGTTTTAGATACCCTAGATCAGGCATCTCTACAAGGACGGTCCTTGAGGGCCTCTATCCTGCAGGTTTTGGAGGTTTCCCTGTTCCAGCACAGCTGATCTCCATTGATAGTTGATTAACAGGCTTTTGCTGAACAGAAATCATCAGAATCCACTATGCTGAAGCTTTAGAGGTGCTGAAACCTCTAAAACCTGCAAGACAGCAGTCCATAAGGACCGAATTTGGGAATGCCTGCCCTAGATTATGATGTCATGACTTGCAAGTTTCTAAGGTTTTAGGGCCAAGATGTACTCCTGTATTTGGTTGCCATGGTGGTTTGTGCGCACCATGCAGGAAATTAAACAGAAGTCCTGCTTCTGACCTGGCAACTACACAGAAATAGATGGTAGAATTAATCTGGAGGTATACCTGACGGCACACAGACGGAGATGGGAGGACGAGAAACAAACCTACCAGTGTAGCCCATACAAATCTCTTTTTTTAGATAAAATATAGTTTAAAAAAGCTGGTTTACTAATAAAGCGGAATTCATTTATAGTGTGGAAAGATGTTTCAGACTTTATTTATGTTGGAGGTGATGGAAATAGAAACCAAAATCCTGGTTTATATCCACAAGTATCGCAAATAAACTCACCTCTAGCATGTGCAAGGACTTTGTCTATGCTGTTTTCAGTCACTCAATAAACAGTTACAACACTTCATTTTACAATATTGTGCCACTTGAACCTTCTGGGCCATATGATGTTTGTACAGCCAAAGTTGTTTCGTTCTTGGCAACTCAATAAACTGCCATTCAGAACGAAGCTGATGCGCGTAATCGGCACCAAGATACGAAAAGTCAGAGTAGCGATACCTTGCGCGGGGGCTGTATGAGCCGATTGCGCTCTGGGACAGCAATTTTGTTTCACTTTTGGCACGCACACCATCACGCCCTGCTCAATGCGGCATGTATAAACCAAACTTTTATTCACAACATTTGATGTGCAAATATCTGATGCCCAAAAGTGGCAACTTAATCTTTCTAAACGGTTAAATGCAAAATTAATCACCATTAGAATGCCCAGTCATCTTATTGTTAAAGTAGCATATGGATTTTTTCGCTTCGAAGTTAAAAATGTTCAAATGTGCATATTAACTGAAGAGCAAATGCAAAAGATCTCATGAAGATATCTGCTGAAACTGGTTAGAAAGTGTCTTCATCTACAGTCAAACACGTGCTGCAACCATTGTGGGCTGTAAAGCCAGTCTGAGAGGAAAAAAGAAGTATTACATAAACAACATAAAAGGTCAGATCACAGTTCCATTCCAAAAAGGAAATGTTTGCAAGCCTGAGCATACTTTTTCCAAATATGCAGGTGTTCATATTGAGGAGGTGTTTTGCTGCAGGGTGTATTGGTAAACTTCACAAAGTAGCTAGTGTTTGGAAGAAAAATATACAGGTACTGTGAAAGTAAAGCACCATCTCAAGAAAGGAAAGGATCTTAGGTACAAATAGGTCTTCTTCCTCTAGAAATATTTATGTTAAACTTGACTTAACTTCTCTTTTTTGTGTGGGAGTGTTCAGCTCTAGCCTTGCATTCTCTCACAGCATCTCTGCGTCATTTCTGATAGCTTCACCTTGGCTCTGTCACAGCAGTTTCTAATTTCCTCTGATTAGGTCTTATGATTTGTCATTTCTCTCTCTTTCCCGCCTTAGTATATATGCTCATAGGTTCTATTTGTTCCCCACTAATAACTCTAAAGCTCGGCCTGTTTTTCCTAATTTTCCATTCTTGTTTTCAATCAATGATCCCTGTTCAGTTCTCCTTGCGCCTGTATGCTTCTGTATTTTGGTTACATATGCAATCTTTTTCTATCCACCATTCTGCTCTATCCAGATCCTGTCTCACAAAACATTATAACACTACCCAATACAGTAGCAAAGAGGATCTGGGGTCCGCTTCACGTAGTAGGTATAGCAAACTCAGATTCAAATCTGTAACTCTAAAAAGATCTATACTAATGTCTGTAACGGCTGCTATAAAATAGTTTAATCAACTCTAAGTAGGTCCACTCAGAGTTGCGCAGGTGCGTAACAAGTATGAAAAGCCATTATCAGTA
>NW_015150754.1:742939-746291 GCF_000732505.1 Cyprinodon variegatus
AGCGAGACGGTATACTGAGCTTTATGGGGAGATCCAGTGGACTGCGTGAGCTGATACAAGAGCTTTACTCAGGGACCTGGAAGATGAAAGTACAGTTGGATAACACAGGTTGAGAGAACTTGTCCATGATGAGCAAGCATGAAGCGACAGTGGAGAGGAAAAACTCCCAGTTGGGAAGAAACCTCTGGCAGAACCAGGCTCAACATGGCGGTCTCCTGCCGGACTGGTTGAGATCTCTCGGATGAGTCCCAGAGGAATGACACGCTGATGGACCTTTAGCTACGATGGTGGAGGGAGGGCTGGAGGTTTGGTTGAAATGGTGTCATCTGAATGAAGTCACACAGCGCATCCACCGCTTGCGCAACAGGAGCACACAAGTGGATCAGAGGGCTTTTAAGATAAACTATGGATGTCAGTTGGCTTTCGTGGAGGTGTGGTTCAAAGCTGATTTGCTGTGTTGCAGGTGGATGTAGGGGAGCAATGAGTTTCTTCAGTTGAACTTTCACCTAGGCTCCATTACATATTAAAATGGTTAATCGACTAATACATATTAAAATACCATTTTATCAGCTTTTTAATTGTTGCCTCACTTTTTTAAAGCAAACAAATACTTCAATTTTTTTCCAAGGTTGACATTTTTTTTATTATGATCATGACATTTATTATGGCATGATTCAAAGCTGAAGCTGCTTTCCTCCCAATATATAGATGTGAAAACTGTTTGTGTAATCTGCAAATGTTATATTTGCCCTCATCTCATATTTCCAATAACCTCCTTTATATCTGAGTATTGTCTTGCTCCAGTTCCATCACCTTCTTTATCATGTTGGTCCACTGAACTCAAAAAACCCACCGTTCTCTTGTCTGTCTTTTTACCAGGCAGAAGAACTTTGCCCGAGGCATTGAGCAGCAGCTCCCAGATGGCATGGTGGTGGCGTCGGTGCCAACGGAGGTTCAGTGCCATGAGGAGCTGTCAGACCCTGTGCCTGACCCAGAATATCTCACGGGTATGAAAACATATTTCATAGCTTTCTCTCTTGGCTCACATCTACGCTGCTGTATCTCATTACTGGCTTGTATAAATCCAGATATGTCAAAAGTAATTCTGCATTTGACAGCATATAATTAACGTGACATGATGTTTAAGATCACTGTGTTTGAACTATTTATGCTGTCATTTAAATTGTGATGTGTGGTCACAAAGTTGAATTGTAAGCTATGAGCAAACTGCCAACTTCCTGAAGCTCAGTCACACAACTCTTTAAGTTCAAGTGATTCCAAGTTGTGAGCGTAAGATCTGCTCTAGAACTGATATTTGATTTGAGATAATATAAATCAGTTTTAACAGTCAAACACAGCTTCATAACTTTCATGAAGCAGGATAATAATTGCATTTGTAGCAAATTGTTGAATACATGATTACATTTCTATAGTATAGAATATTGTATCCATCAAATAGACCGCAGATTATTTAAATCCTTTACTGCTGATTCTGTTTTATCAATTGGGGCAGCTGATCTGAGTGCGGATGTATTTAGAGAACAGAGCAGCTGCACAGGGCAGCACAAAACTTTAAACGATTTCCTAACACATGTTACTGAGTCTATAGCATAACTATGAAAGGCAACAAAACCCCAACAGCTCTCAAAACCTGGTACAGGTCCATTATGGAATGCTTATAACGGTCAGAACCAACACATTTTTAGCATTGTTTTTTTTATGTTTGTTTTTTTTAAGCACCAGCAGAACGCATGCTTTGACAAAACTTTCTTTCACACTGGAAAAACGATCTAGTAATAGGTAAAACTTTCTTAAATTAAGTGTATTTACCCTTTATTGGAGTAGGTAAATGAGATAGTTTGCAAATGGAATCAGGATTTTTACTCTTAAAATAAGATAATTACATAATATTCTCTTGAAATAAGACAATGCAATTGTGTTTTCTTATTTTAAATCTAAATTGTCATGTTCCATTGGCAATATGTCTCTTTTATCTCCTCAATTCAATAACAAATGCACTTATTTTAAGAAAAAATTACTTATCAACATTTAGATTTTTTGCAGTGCAAAGGGCTCTTACATTTAAAACTCTGAACATGTTCAAGTGGTTTTAACCCTTAAGCAAATAAACACACATTATGGTGAGATTGTCTAATTTGAGGCCAGACAAAAGGCATTTTTAAAAATGTTATTTTTTTTCAAGTCAAACACATTTCAATATGATCAAATGATTTTAGATATGTATGCATTGCTATTGCTACTTTTCTTTTGCTTAACAGATCCCGTACTGCCAGTACTGTAGCTCTTGGATCTGTTCTGTTGCAAACAGTTGTCATTCAGAAAAAGCAAAGAAAAAAAAAAGTCAGAAGCAGATTTAATTTCTAAACTCAGTTTAGTCTGAACTCATGTTGTTAGATAATTAAGCTTGAACAATATAAAAAAAAAAACAGATTAAACAGGTCTCTTAATGTAAACTGAGATTAATTGAATGAATTTGTTTTTCGATTGGAGTGCTGACTTGAATCTTTAAAAAGCTGAAGTTAGAAATAAAGGGATGTCTTAAGGACTTAATGCATATCTAAAAACCTTTGTCTCGATACACTTGTAATGTATCCTGCCTTTTTTAGTTTTGGGGCTTGTTGGTTGTTTGCCTCTGAATAGTTCTACTCTGCTAATTAGAGTAACCAATGCACCTACCAATCTCCCATTTAGGCCTGTTCTAATGGTGCTTTCATGTGGTATCATGGCAAATACCAAAAATTGATATGAAAATTAGACATGAACAGCCAACTCGTGTTGTCAGTTCCACTTGTAAACTAGAAAGATTTCATCCTCCCTGAGTTGTTGAGATGAGGTAAACTTTGACCGTCAACGTGGGCAGAGAAACTATTCAGTGTTTATTCATCTATTTTTTTCTAGTGTTTTCATTACACTATCACAAGTACAGAGCAACAAGATTCACACTCTGCATTTAACCCATCAGTGGTCTGCCCTTTGGCGCGCCCAGAGGGCAGTGTGGTGTTAAGGGTCTTTGCTCAGAGAGCCAGAGTGGCAATCTGTGAGAGTGGGTTTTGGACTCACAATCTCAGGATTCTAAGCTCTATGCTCTAACCACTAGGCCACCACTCCCCCAACTCTGCACCTGTATGAGTACTGAATTATTAAATGTTTTCTCTCATTGTGTGTGTGGCCAACATAATTTTGTGATGTACATTTTTTTTAACAATATAAACTTGTGATGCTTTTAAAAACGATGGTTGATGTTTGATTTTATCAGATCCTAACTAGCAGTTTATCGATGATAGCAGCCAATAGGGTACTGTGCAAACTCTGTAGTGTGTAGTGTAGACAA
>NW_015150754.1:747094-756614 GCF_000732505.1 Cyprinodon variegatus
TTCGCTGTCTGAGCCACTAAGAGCTCTGTCACTAGGAACCACATTCAGCAGCAGCCTCTGGCCCGGTCCTCTCTTTGCGGTTTTCTACTAGTGTTCAAAGCAGCTGAAAGGCGTTTTTCATGTATGTAATCCAAATTGCAGGCACCACAATAATAAAATCGAACATATTTTACCGTTTCGACATTTTAAGTTAATTTAAGTTTTAAGTTTGCTGCACAAAGATGTGTGTCAACCATTGACCTTGCATGTAAATTAACTGCTTCTGTTGCCTTGGCTGCTTGGAGTTTCAACGTAGCAAAAGGAAGCATTATTCCTCCTAGCGCTGCTCAGTGATGCAGTAGGTTGTACTCCTGCCTTGCAGCAAGAATCTTCTGGTTTAATTTCCCAGTCTTTCTGCATGGGGTTTGCATTTTCTCCCTGTGCATGCATGGAAGAACATACACATTCATCTCCGGGTACTCTGGCTTCTTCCCATACTCCAAAAACATGACTTCTAGGTTGATTTGCTTCTCTAAATTCTCGTTGGGTATGAGTGTGTGTGTGTGATCCCAGCAGGGATAAAACATGACAGAAAATGAATGGATGGACGGATATTTATCCTGGCTTAGTAAGCCTGCTTATACCTTTTTCTCTTAAACCAGCTTCACATATATCACTTTGCATGGCTGTTCTCTAATCCACTGCAAATAGCCAGTGCAGAAGAAGCCATCCATGCCTCACCTCATTTTTTTAAATTTACCAGATTCACTATACTCTCCCCATGTCTGAGTTCTTGTGTGGTTCATCTGGTTTTTAAAGATTGACTAATTTTGCTTGGTAATTCGTCATAAATGGATTTGATACATATACCTAATGGACGACAGAGGGTAGCTATACATCATGCTAAATGCAGCAGAATTGGTAGGAATTACCACACTGGTTGGAAACACTTCTATTTGTAACTGAATAGGAGACACATGGACGGAGGCACCACCTGCTTTTCTTAGAGTCTGTGCTCAGTCTGCCCTCATCGGAGTGTAATCGGCTCCTGAGGTCTCGCTCACACTGCAGGCAAATGTGGCACAAATCTGATTTATTGGAGCATGGAGTGGTCAGATCAGGCTGTTTAACACAAGTAGGGATGCTCAAATGTAGTTCATATAAAACTTTTAAAGTCACATTTGAGCATCAATCTGTGGTGCAGTATCTGACTGGTACATGATCTTTTGGAATGATTGGACCAGGACAGATCAGATGGGACTTTGATATCACTCCCCATCAAATTTGTCATAAATATTCGCTGCCCAACAGAAAACAGCAACAGTTTGCAAACAGACAAAAGCTTTTATACTAACACTACAAGACTGATTTAAAATTAAGTAATATTTGCCATTTAAGCAGGTACAGTAGCAAGACTATCTAACAATAGAATAAGTATTTAAAGTAAGACAACTGAATGTACACTGTAAAATGATAATCTTGTTTGTTTTATATTCTTTGGCATAAATCATCTTATTCCATTCTTAAAATTTCTTACTTGATTGTTCAAATAAAAGGAATGAACACTTACTTCATATTGGCCTTATTTTTCAAGTTCTTAGATCTTGTTGATAAACAGAGTTTAAAGTTTATTGACATATTAGAACTATCAGGATATGGAAAATGGTTTGCATTTTAACTTTTGCATAGAACCCTTAAAAAGAGCTTTAAAATGTTAAACAGGTTAGTCAGCATGTGGTTTGAGGCCTCTGTTGCAGTTTAGTACTTTGGTTTGTATATAGTCTCCCTCTTGTAGAATTGCGGTGAGGTACTAACATATGCGATTAAAAGTTGTTGTTGTTGAGAAAGTAAAGTTCTTAATAAACGTGACCTTTGTGACGTCAGTAAAATCCCTCCCCCACCATTTCTGTGTGCGGAAATGGCAGTCAGATCTCCCTAAAATGCTACAATAAAGAGTTTCACTGTCTTTTATTGATGTGTTTCACACACAGCACTCGCTAACATAATAAATGGATTTTGTTGTTGACTTCAAAAATAACACCAATTTATCCAGGTTTAATGGTGTCCTGATTGTGACAGAGCTTCGTTTTTATGCACATGCATGTAAGCCACTGACATAAGATACAGGCCGCGTTTTAAAGGGTATTGGAGCAACCACACACACACTAAAAAAAATTAGATTCCTGGAAAAAAAAATCTGATTTGACCACTAACAACTGCAGTGTGATGATGGTGATGTTCTAGACTGTTTCATTCTGTCCTGAACCATCAGCTATAAGCATGCTTCAGCTTGTCACCAGCTAATTCTTCCCTAAACTTCCTCTTCAAGGTTGCTACTAGTCAGCCTACTGGGATTCCTCATTGTTGTACAAACTTTTAATAAACCTTTTAACCAAAATCAGCAACTGTATGTTGGGTCCTAAGGGTATTGCAGTACATTCTGGGCCAGTGTGGCCAGAATCAGAAGACAATGAGAGTCCAGTGAGTGCAGGCCAAGCACAGGAAATCGGAACGGCAGGCAGCGCACACTGGTTTTTAAAGTAAAAAAAAAAAACAAAAAACACTGAAGGCAGGACGAGCACAGGAACACAGGGAGGCTGTTAGTACACACCAAGCCGGAATAATTCTCATACAGGCAAGGAAGGCCGGGCAATCCTAAGTGAAATAAACGAGACACCCAATTTTAATCAGGCGGAGTTACTCCTGGAAGGAATAAGGGTGATTGGGAGAGTGAGAGGTGCTTGTGCTCTCACCAGAGGTCTCAAACTCAAATCTCGAAGGCCTGTGTCCTGTAACTGTTAGCCCTTATTTATACACACTTCTGTATCTGTGCGTCCTATGTTGTGAAACAAACCTTTTCTCTCGCACCACAACAGGACACACAGCTCTCCTCCGTCGGCCATCTGATACACAGTTAAAGCTATATGTGATGGATGACAAAGCAAAATGCATGAAAAATCAGATGAGCCACACAGGAAGTCAGACAAGGGTTGCCTTGCACTAATCACCTGAAAGGTCTAACCTACCTCACTTGCAACAGTCAAACTCTGTAGAGCGCTACTAATGAGCTAATATTGGAGTCAGGTGTGTTGAAGCAGACGCATCTAAATTGTACAGGACACCGGCTTCTGAGGACTGGAGCTTGAGACCATTAGCTTACTCTAATTAGCAAAGAAAAAAAAAAACTAACAGGCAGGATTCATTACAACACTAGGAGGCTTAAACTTAATAAAAACTTGAAAAATTGCTGTTCCTGCGAAACAGCCGGGAGACTGCATTACGCTTAACTGTAAGCTGAAAATGGCAGAATCAGGTGAAATGGTATGAAACAAAAGTAAGGAAAAATGCTTAATTTCCTCATTGAAAGCTAGCAGAAGCAAGCTGAAGCCAACTGCTGAAACATGGCGGACATTTGATGAATTGGCAACAAACAGAAAAGCTTAATGCCTGTTCAGAAATAGAGCAGAATAAAGCCGATGTTGAGAATGTATGCTGAAATGTATTAAATTATCAGAATCAGAACAAAAATTAGCAAGAAACACTTGCATCTTATCTGGTTGAAGAAATAAAGGTTTGGTTTAGGGATAGAGAGTAAAATGTTAAAGAATGTGGAATTGAATGAGCAGCTTAGTGCTACATAAGAAGCTTGAATAAAGCGTTTAAAAGTTGAAGTAACGTAAAACATGGACAGAAAATCTTGGAAGCAAAAACTTAAGACGGATTTATTTTGTCATTTTGTATACACAAGTGTAAACAAAACGAAATTTTGTTTAGAACAGCTCTCTAGACAATTCCATTTTTTAAATTGCAGCCTTGATAAGGTAAGCAGCAGTTGAGCTGCTACTACTGCCTCCAGCTCCTGAAACAGGTTTAGCAGCGACAGATGATGCTGGAGAAGCTGTGGAAGCCGGAGGGGGCCGGGAGGAGCCGGCTGGGGATGTTTCAGCATTTGGCAGGGAAGAATCTAGAGCCCTCTCCTCATTTTCACCTGCAGAGGGCTTTGCTTTCCCTTTAGATGCCGAAGATTGACTGGCAACCATCTCAGAGGAGCCTCCATTCATGCAGAGCTCTTTGTTTCTGTCTGCGTGGTACAGCATCAGCCCCCCCCAGGCCAACAGCACCGTCCAGTACTGCTGGACGTAGCCAAGACCCCTTCAGAATGATGGCGCAGCAGTTACATATCTCCTTTTTTGAAGAGAGTTCGAGTCCGAAATTATCCATTTTGTTTTCCAGCGAGCGGACATTGGAGAGCAGGATTGATGGAAGCGGTGGCCTGTGGGGATTTCCCTTAGCTTCACAGTTAGCCCCCCTCTGCAGCCCCGCTTTCTCCATCTCGCACATTTCTTCCTACATCCATTATTCCGCTGTTATCTGTTTACATCCATCCGTAGCACTCCCCAGCTTTTTAAACAGTCAAAAATGTCAGTATTTAAAACATTTCTTGACCGTAGCTCCAGCAGGCGTTGGCGATCATAGATGTGGGTTTGATGTCTAGTTTGTGTCATTTTAAGGGGCATATTTTGCGAAATTGTCGAGAGGAGCTGCTCTACAGTAGGTCGCTGCCTTGGAGCGCCGCCATGGTAACTTGAGTAAAGTGTTAGAAATTAGCAATAAGAAAAGCTTAATGGCCTTCCTGAAAATAGAGGAATCAGAGAGAAGCAAATGACAGAAGCATGGCAGATTATAAATTAGAAAAAAAATAAACTCTTAAGTTTAGAAATGCAACACATGCCACAGCGCTCTATGAGCTAATGTGTATGTACAGTCTGAGAGGAAAGGACAGAAAATAATAAGAATAATACTATAATATATTATATAAAACCCAGCTGCATGGCAAAATTCCTTTAATATAAGTGCTAGAAGGGTCTGAGGATGTTCCATACTAAATTTCATGTTTGTACATTAAATATCTTGGGAGAGGCATCCATTTCAAACGTCTTTTTCGGCCACAATCTCCCCTGACTATCCCTGGCTTTATTGCATGTACGATCATGTGCTGCACAAATGGCTATAGCTCTGGCATAGTAAGTCGTACCGATACAATTGGTGCACCATTTAATTCATGAAGGATAGGGAAACGAAGTTTCAGGGCTGTTTTGTACAAAATGTTTTTGAAAAGACAGCACCCTGTGAAATATGAGGGAAATTGGCAAGATTTGAAAAAAATTTTTGTTTTTGTGTTTAACTATGTTTAATAAATCGAAAACAATATTAAATACAGAAATAATCTTTACACCGTAGGTATCAGAGGCTTTGATAAACAAGTATGCCAATTTACTTGTTTGTACAAAATAATATTTAGTCACAGTGATGATGTAAAAATCCTTCAATGTGTGTGCCAGAAGGGTCTGAAGATGTTGCATACCCTTCTGGCATATATAACACAGAGTAGCACTGTGCTGCTAGAAGGTGATGAAGATTCCCAGTCATCTAGGTCATAGCCATTCCAAAAAAAAAAAAAAAAGAAAAAACTGTCTACTGGACTTTGTTTACCAAGTTTGAAGACTTTTCGCTTCCCATCCAGGAAACCTTTTCTATTCAAATATCAGAATTACCCCCAGATTCCACATACTCCGTCAGCGCTCTGCCCCACTGACGTACGTCGTGCGGAGCGCTTGTCTTTCATGGAAATCAATGAGAGCTGTTCCACATCCACCGCTACTCCTCCGCACGTCTCCGTCCACGTACGTCTTCTCCGTCCGTCACCGACAAATTACGGAGCCGAGCTATTTTTTGCTCCGCTCCGGTCCGGCCAGGTCAAGATCCGCAATTGCAATCGCACCAAACAGGAAAAAGAACATCGACAAATTCCGGTTCGTCAAATTAAAATATAGCAGCAACAGATCGGTGACTAGAAATTATAGCACAATTCTTATATTTAAAAAAAAAAAAACTAACACCGTTTATTTAAATGATTGGATGCAAACTATTGGTTATTCACCAACAAGGAAGCAGATTTCTCATCTCCATCAAAATATTTATTTTATACCGAGGGACTTAAACTTTAATCAAATCCATTCAAAAGAAACTTCTTATTACAGGAATGAAAAGAGATGCTGAGTTTGGGAGTAGAGAAGAGAGTAGAGTATGCATTCATTTTGATGTGTTTTTTAAATTAAAGTGTTGTGTCCAATGTGACCTCGAGGTACTTGAACTCTTCTACAAGCTCAAGTTCTACTCCCTCCAGGAACACATTGGACCGCTCAAGTTTTATGGGTTTTTTTGTGAACATCATAAAAAGTTTTATTTTTGTTCAGTAAAAGACATGACTGTATATTGTCCATGGATGATGTGAGGACGGATGATGATTCCTGTGTGATTTTAGCAGATGTAAAAATAACAGCATTATCAGCATACATTTGGAACTTGACATTTTTGCAAACATCTAGGAGGTCATTTATATATAGGGAGAACAATACTGGTCCCAAAATAGAACCTTGTGGAACCCCTGCTGGACATTCAAGGTGAGACAACATAGTGCCACCAACACTCACAGATTGTTTTCTGTTGGAAAAGTAAGATTTTAACCAAGCTATGGCAGCATCTGTGAAGTTAAACTTAGTCAGTTTGGACAGAAGTGCTTGATGGTCTACAGTATCAAACGCCTTCTTGAAATCCAAAAGGACTGCACCAACACAGGTGGTTTTATCAAGCAAGGATTTCACTGTTTCTATGAAGACACAGTTTGCTGTCTCTGTGGAGTGGTACTGGCGAAACCCAAATTGCATGGGGTGCAGAAGAGAACGGCCTCAGCTGAGGTGTTCGTTTGTCAGTTTGGAAATCCACTTTTCTGCAACCTTAGATACAACAGGGAAAATGCTGATGGGGCGATAGTTGTAAATATTTCTTTTGTCTCCTGATTTAAAAATTGGTGAGACTTTGGCCACCTTCCAGTCTGATGGCACAACTGCCAATCTGATTGACAAATTGATGAGATGTGTTATTGGGCATACCATTGTATCTCTATGGATTTTTAAAAAGTGTGTGTCAAGGCCATATGCATCTTTGGCATTTAAGGGCTTCAGGGAGTTAATAATGCTGGCCACTTCTAGCTCAGAAGTTTGTTCTAATTTGAAAATTGGCTGTCCATGATCTATGCATTTGCGAGCTATCCCAGAATGACTAAACATTTGGGTTATTTCATTGACAGTGTTAATGAAGAAATTAATTAATTCATTTGCTAATTCTTTTGGATTATTATTAACTTTTATTTCCAATTTATCATTGTCTATTTTATTTTGTTTTCCAGTCAGTTAATTAATATTTTGCCATATGATTTTGCCATTTCCATTTGCACTTCTAATGATGTCCAGAAAAAATTTTGCCTTGGCATTACGTATGAGTTGTTTTGTTTCTCATTTTGGTAAATCTTTGTACTATAATAAATACAACCCAGCTGCATGGCAAAAGTCCTTTAATATGGGTGCTAGAAGGGTCTGAGGATTTTTCATACCAAGTTTCATGATGGTACATTAAATACCTTGGAGAGGTGTTTTGTTTGTTTTTCAGCTACTCACTCCCCCACTATCCCTGGCTTAATCGCCTGTTTAAACTTGTGCCAAACAAATGCCTATAACTCTGGCATAATAAGTTGCATCAATGTAATGTTTGCCTCATTAATTCATGACAGAATGGGGAACAAATCTTAAGGGCTGCTTTTGTTGTTTTTTCGTTTCTACCAAAAAGTATTTTGTGACACTGACGATGTAAAGATGTGATTTGTTTTGAAAGATTTCAATCTGAGGCTTTTTCTTGGAATCAGATTTTTTATGTGCGAACATCTCTGTGAAAAGCTAATCCGTAAATATTATTGAAAAAATTCTTTCAATGTGCGTGCTAGAATGTTCTGAATGTACCGTAAATCCCGTATTATATATTGGCCGCTATTCCATCAGCGGCCGGGTCTCTAATAATGGCCTGTCTCGCTGTCGGCGTAGGTCAATATTGGCCTGGCTTGTATACAGGCTGTGGCAATAATTACAACCAACGATGTTCCTGGGCAGTCCTCAACAACTTGTGATATTAACATACAAGTACCACAGGGGGGCAATGTTTGCTAACGTATCCAAGCCATTAACATGGGAAGTCCCATCCTTACACAGAGAACATAGTGGCCTTACACAATCGTTCTGATCTGAAAGACACATGTGATTACCAGTAGGTCTGGTGGCAACCAGCCAGCGTTAAAATTACAGAATTTTGTTGGCCTTCGTTGTTCTGAATTTCCCTGTATATGATACAGGTAGCCTACTTCCACTTCGCCTGCCTCAAATAAAATTTTGCTGTGATGGCAGAACAGTTTCCATACATTTCCATACTGTTTTGCAAGTCAGTTTGGCCAAGATTCCATTCTGTGTCTTTTTTTTGTTCAAAGAGACACAAAATCTCGTTTTTATTAATTCCACTGGTAGTCTGTTTTGGTCAAATAGAAATAGAGGCCTGCCTCTAATTCTGGCCTCCTTCTACTAAAGGCCTGGACCAAGATGTACCTGAGTGAAATAAAGGCCCCCGTCCTACAGTATATTAGAGGATTTACGGTGTGTCAACCTTCACTCGTTTAATTAATGACTGATAGGGCAACGAATCTTTATGGCTGTTCATGTTTCTACCAAAAACTATGTGGCCACGGTGACGATGAAAAATGTAAAAAAATTACCAAAAAAGATAGCAGAATTGTCCAGAAGAAGCTGAAAGTTTTGATAGCAAAATTGTTAAAATCAGCTGAATTATGCTGGACTAGTTGGAGACGGGGAAAAAAAATATGGAAAATATAATATGAATAATAATATAATATGAATAATAATAGTAATAATAATAATAATAATAATAATGATAAAGGGAAACAATAAGTTGATAATTCAGCATATTATTGATGAGTGCTTTATTCAGACAGGCTGCTAGAATTGCTTTATGCACATGTGTAGGTGGCTATAAATTGACTCAGTTTAGAAATCACTGACTACAGGGTGCGATTTGTTACATGTTTTTGAAATAACAGGAGAGATGCAGGACTTGTGATTTGAGATTGCCTGAACTATGATGGACAATCAAATAAGACAGGACACCGTCAACTCAAACTGCTTTTCTCTGAGATATTTGAGGATATTAAAGCTGCCTAATCTAAATGGATCTGCCTTTGTCATACCCCTGAGCTCTCATTCCCCTCATCATTCGCCTTTCCCCCTGGTTTTTAGCCCTGCCTGCTCAGTTCAAACCTTTTTATCCATCCATTGCCCCTGGGTGTGCAAAACAGATCCCAGAAAAGCAGAACTTCTCCTGTAGTGACTCTTTTCTGGGCTTTGGATGTAACAGCCATGGGCCTCACTCCAAAGTATTTTCATAATATATTTCCAGCACATTCAGCACAGTAGCAAGCCACATACTTATCGGTCACTGTGTGTTATTGCTCTGTTAGATTATGATACAATAGGCAATTGTATAATTTAATGATCACTAATGTTACAGGTGGCATGGAAAGCACAGTAAAGAAGTGACCAAATCCATCTATATATATATATATATATATATATATATATATATA
>NW_015150754.1:756624-786114 GCF_000732505.1 Cyprinodon variegatus
TATATATATATATATATATATATATATATATATATATATATATATAGATGGATTTGTTATATGGATAGATGGATTGGATATCTAGGACTTTATATCCACGTTGCTGGTATAATATACAAAAACATCTTTGCAGAATATGAGTTGGAGACCCCCAGATCAAAACAGGAGCCCCATTTGATCTTCTCTGCGGTTCTCACAGTTCTTTTCACATTCTTCCAGTCTGAGGCGCTGCAGCCTCCACACCACACAGTGAGACAACTGGTCAGAATGCTCTCTATGGTGCCTCTGTAGAAGGTCATGAGAATGGGCAGGGGAAGGTGGTCTCTCCTCATCCTTTGCAAGAAGATTTAAACTTATGTAGCTCATGCATTAGTATTCAGGACCCCATATGCTAACACCCCAAAATTAAATTCAGTTAAACCCTCCAAAATCACTAAATTAATTAACTAATTAAGTTTGTGTAAATAAACTTCAATCTGTATAAATACAGGGAGCGGTGGATATCAAACATCATCCTAACAATCATCGCCGTCTGCCTTTACCCCTAAATTCCACAATCAGTATATAGAGTGGAATTATAAAGTGGACTTTATAGTGAACTCAGTTGACTGACCATTTGGATGATTTACCCTTACATTTGCTTTGTGAGGAGAACATGGATGATCACTACTTTTCAAGGTATCTTGTGGGAAATTTTGAGGCCACTATTTTTTCATCCACTAGACTTTTGGACACTCATTTGAAATGGCGTAACCACTATATAGTGCTCTATATAGTGATTAGGGCGGACGTTCGGACACAGACATGATGTAAACCTGTACATCACTCCAACAGTCTGCATTGTTTAAAACTGACAGCAGAACATTTTTCTAATACACAGAATTCTGACTTTCTAAACTTGAAAATTAGGTTACTGCACTTTTACAGTTTTCTGGAAGGTTGTTCAAGACTAGTGGGGCATAAGAACAAAAACTTGCTTCTTTAGGTTTTCCTTATGTACTGGATATGCAGAATACACTTGCACCAGAGCAACTGTGATGTCTGGTGGTTGATACAGTGACCACAAGTCACATGTCTTTTGGTCCAAAGCCACTGGGTGATTTTTAGACTAAAAATGGCAAGATGTGGTAACAAATTTCACCAGATAAATATGAATGTGTTTTTATTTTTCCTGCTATTACATCAGTCATTTAATCATGGAAATGTTCTTTGGGTGATGGAAGGCCAGCTTTGTTACCATCTTTGACTTTATTCTCGTAATGTTACGACTTTATTTTCATAATGTCATGACTTCACTCTCTTAATTTTATGTTCTCGTTGTCACTTTATTCTCATAATTTTATGACTTTATTCTCATAATATTACAACTTTATTCTCAAATAAAAAAATTGCCCTAATGCTCGTAGCATAGAGGCACACAAATAATCAGATAATAAAAGTGAAACATGAAAATTATTATAGAAAAGATCAAATGAATGGTAATAATAAAATGAAAATAAGGATAAGTGAAATAAGAAAATAGAATGATAGCTGGTCTGAAAACTTAACAAATACTGGAAAACTTACTTAGATGGCACGGTAAAATTGAGTAGGCTACCTAGTACAACAGTTGACTTTAGTATGAATTGACCAGGCGAGAGCATGAAGAAGTTCAGTGCTTTACATCCAACAAAAACAAAAAAAGGGGCAGGTTTTCCCAGTGTTTGTAAAAAAAAAAAAAATCTTTAATTCAGTTGATGCTACTACCCATCAGTCTTTTTATACCGTCAAGAAACATATGATGGTTGTTACGTTCTAGCCTACCTTATTAAGTCTAGTTCCTTTTAAACAGATGACTCTTCATAAGCTTATTTAGTTATTTTTTGAAAATAGTTTGAGTCTTCTAGTTCTGTGACTTCAAAATGTGCACGCGACATCTTATTTCATTTTCATAATCTTGGCCGGGAAAATGGTGGCACAATCTTCATGAAGTCACCTGGGGTATCTCCTCATTTTTCTGCACCTGTTCTCTTGGCCTTCCCATATCCACAGAATGTATAAACACAGGCGGCTAATACTATCCTCTCCAGTCCTATCTGGCTGGCATCCTTCCACCACCACTCCTCTCCTGGCAAGCCATCAGCATTATCACCATGCTGAAAGTATAATTGCAAGGCTCAGGTAATTGTCTGGGGTCTATACAGAAGCACAGAGGTGGTGCTGGCAGACTGAACGTCTGTTGAGCCACGATGAGCACATGCCACTTATCTGTCCCTTGCTTATTCATCCAGGTTTTGCTGCTTTGGTCAGTGTATTTGTCACAATGTCAGCACTCCTTGTTCCAGCCCACTCCTGCCCTCACAGGGGTGAAATCATTCATCTTTCTTTTCATCTCTCGACTTAGAAGCAATTCATCACAAGGCCAGAGACCTCCATCAATTATTCCAATGGGAGGAAGACTAAGAAAAGAGAGCCTTTTGAAAGGCAAATACATCTTGATTTAATTGGAAAACAGGTAATCCCAGCACTCCAAGGCAGATTTCCCCAAAGATAGAACTTGAGAGATAACTGATCGAATAAGAGATAAAACGCCAAAAATCGAGAAGAAAAACAGACATAGGTCATAAGAAAGAAAATTAAAGTTTTATTGTTTAAAAGATTGATAGAAAATAATCAAAACCTGAAGGAGACTAACAACAGGGATGTTATCTTAGCTTTCAAGCAAAAAGAGAGCAGTAAGGAAATCCATTCACGGCGGTTGAAAGGGCAGTAAAGGAGGCTTAACCCATTGACATCTCCCTTGGTAGGCCTTTATAATGACACTGCTTCCATTATTTACAACTCTTAAGAACTAACTCTGGCTCTTATTGGCTGTTTTAGCATCCTATTGTGAGAGTGTTTAGAAAAACTTTTGCCTCACCCTCTGCAGCTATTTCCCTTCTTTTTTCATCAAAGACAGGGATTCACTGACACTTCAAAAGAAATAACATAAAGTTTTTGGAATGTATCTTCTTTGGTCTGGGGATAAATTTAGGACTAAGGTGTTAATCAGTTAGGTTTAGGTAGATATATGTTGGTAATGGTTATGTTCGCATGAGATGGGTCTACAGAACTTACTTTGAAGAATAAAGCCAATTTATGCTTCTGACGCATAGCCTCTGCAACCGTATGCCCAATGATGGGACTAATGGCGTTGAAAGTAACTGCGTTACTAATGCCATTACCTTGTTTTAGTAACGAGTAATCTAACTAATTATTTTGACTGTAACTATAACGCAGTTACCATTGCAGACACCCCGTTACTGCGCGTTACTCAGGTCGCAAAATTAACCTTTTTTTCCTGATAGGACTCGTGCGCGCCTTGTCATGAGAGAGGGGAGGATGAGAATGGCTGATGTATAGTGAGATTCTGTCTGTCAGTTGGGAAGGTGGGTGTTTCCGCTGGCGAGTGTTAACGTACAGCACACGCAGAGAGATAGAGAGTGAGGAGGACTCTAGCAGCAAAACAGCGTTTTCCTGATGGAAATACCGGTGTTACGTCGAGCTGCGTTTCCCCATCACATACGGTTTCCCCTGCATCTCCGCACAACGCAGGCGGCACGATTCACCGCGCAAGTGACAGGAAACGCGCATGCTCGCTAAAGGCGCGCAACAGTCGCCCTGTGCTCGCGCCACAGGAGAACTATGGATGGATGGATGGATGGATGGATGGATGGATGGATGGATGGATGGATGGATGGATACTCTGCCTTTTGAACCTTTGATTCTTTGCTATCCTATTGTTATACATAAAGCAAACTTTATTATTCAAACTGTATTGCGTAGGACTGAATAAAGTCAATACTCTTCTTGATATCTACCGAAATCAAAAATTATGATGGTCTGTTGGCCCAAATCAGAGCATAGCATAGCACAGAGACTGAGGTGAGTTGACATTAGTGTCAACTCAAATAGTGTCAGTACTCAAATTGCTTATTCTGTTATATATTTACAAAGGCATAACTGTTTTATAACCAAAGTAAACAGTCGCATTTTAAAAATAAGGGCCATATGCTTTGTTCCCTTAAACAAAAATGTTTTACCCATGTTTTGGGCATGCACTTAAGTATTTTACAAGGGGCTAAGCCACCGCAAAATAGGGTTCCTAAAGATGTTCCTGGGGAAATGTATTTCAGTTATCATTTTAAGCCAAACTAATAAACATCAATACATCCTGTCATAGCCTTTTACAGCCTCAAAACATAACAGGGGAAAACTGGTTTATGGCTTGAAAGGTTGTGTATCCAGGTATCCCTCTGTATTTAGCCGCTGAACTTTTAAAAGGTTAGAACAGAAAAAAAAATGGCATTGCAGTGGCATTTAAAACTCAGGTTAAGAAAAAGATTGACAACAATATGAAATCGTCTCCTTGATTCACTTGATGCTTTTAGGCCGTTATGTTTTTGAACATGAAATCAAAATTTCTCAATGGGGAGGAAGTTGTTTCTTGAAACCTTTTTGTTCCATTATAAAAAAACAAAAAACAAAAAAACCCAGCACTGGCCTTGCAGCTAATGCTGTTGGCTACTTCCAGTTGCTATACACTGAACAACAACTTTTTACTGTCAGTGAACTTCCACTTTCCACTTTTGAATTTTTAATCCATATTTAAAACCATGTATTTCCTCATAGTGCAACTTTTATTTGAATTGTTGGTAGGTAAACGGTGCTAAGACCCTCGACTGAAGAAAAAAAACAAAAACATCTACATAAGATTACCCACACCTTGTGTCTGATTAAAACTTAAAGACAAAAATAAAATTTTCTGAAGTAAGGTTCTTTTAGTTGAGGAAAATATTCTTCTTGTATTCCTGCTGATTATATCACAGAAGCATTCTCCAACTGGTAAAATGTTTTTCCCGAGTTACACATTTGCTGATGGTAAATCTGTGGGTGCATATTGGTGGAAAGAAAAAAAAAAAAAAAGATGAGTCTTTGTGCTTTCCTGTCATATAGAACCATGAAATATATCTTGCCACCATTTGCAAAAATCTAATTTTGGATAGCCTTTCACACTACATTTTAAATAGAAGACATTTGAGCTAAAATGTATGAAATCACTGTTGGTTAAGTATCNTCTATAACAACCCAAACACACAGGATTTCAGAATTAGACATCCCCAGTTATTAATTTCATATTCTCACCAGATCTGAATGCCCTGTTAAAAAACTTCACATCGCGTTCCCCCCTGATGTCATTTACGTTGAGTTGCAATAAATGCAAAACTCTCTGCAGGTATTTGTCTTTGTCGTCCACTCTATTCAGCTGGCTTTTGAAAAACACACGGCGAGAAGGTGGGGGCTGGGTGGTGAGGGTTATGGGGGCGAGAAATGCAAAAGTAATGCAATAGTTACTTTTACTAGTAACTAGTAACTTTTATTGTGGAGTAATTCAGTTAGTAACTCAGTTACTTTTTGGGAGAAGTAACTAGTAACTATAACTAATTACTTTTTCAAAGTAACGTGCCCAACACTACGTATACCTTTACGGCTGTCTGTGTGGTCGTCCTTCTCTATTCGGTGCCGGGGTGCGCCATTTTTAAAAACCGAGAAACAATTACAATGGACAACTACAACAAAAGATTAATCGTCTTTTTGCCAACTCCATTAACAGAACCTGTTCCTCTTCAATGTTTAGCAACTCGAGATCCATCTCCGTGACCGTGATATGTTGCCTACGTGCCATTGTTGTTTTGGAACATAAACACTCCCGCTGGGGCCGCCGAAGTTCATGAGAGTTCTCGAATAGGCTCCCCCTTGCACTTTGGCAATCTGGTTAAAGCCTTAGTTGAGTATGTATGTCCTGTGCTTAATAGGGTGACTCAGGATTGGGGTTAGTGCTTTGTGTGAGGATAAATGTTATCATGTTAGGTAAACATGGTAAGGGTAGGGTGATATTAATTAAAGTGGTTATACTGCAGATTAGGGAACTGTTTCACAAAACAGGTTTGATAAACTCAGAGTCAAATCCTTGATTCTAAATTGATCAAGCCTGAGGTTGGAAACTCTGGGTTTTCGGTTTTACAATTGCTGGTTAGGGTAAGTTTGAACAACTAAGTAGATTCACTTGCAGTAAATTGAAACAGAAAAAATTGCAAGGGGCACTAAAAACAAATGGTTGTGAAAACCTATTTTGATGTGTAAAGGGAGAAAATAAATCCTGGTTATCTAAAATTGTGAAAATGTAGGCCTGGTTTAGCAAGAATCCTGGAATTTGACTGAGAAGCACTGATACTGGTGTTGACACCAGACATGGTGAAGAAATTATGATTTTTTTGTATTTAAAGTTAGTTAATTCGACTATTAGGATGAATCAAAATTGATAGTGATGGGTTAAACAAAAAAATAAACAAACAAAAAAAATACAGACAATATCAATGTTTTCTAACTTTTAAAATATAATTTATAATATAATCATGCTTACAACGGTTTTTATCACTCACACTCAAAAAAAAACCTTTTTCTCATTGTGGTATTTCTTTTATGTCAAGTCAAGTCAGCTTTTATTGTCATTTTCTTCATATGTACAAGACATACAAGGAAAATGAAACGTTTTCTCTCTAGAAATCTACAAAAATACAAGAAATATACAAGACTGACATTTACAGACTGACATAAAGTGCGGGACATGACAGGTAACAGTAATAGACTGGTAATATGTGATCAATCGATGGATATAAGATTCTTTGTTATCCTATTGTTATACATAAAGCAAACTTTATTATTCAAACTGTATTGCGTAGGACTGAATAAAGTCAATACTCTTCTTGATATCTACCGAAATCAAAAATGATGATGGTCTGTTGGCCCAAATCAGAGCATAGCATAGCACAGAGACTGAGGTGAGTTGACATTAGTGTCTTCAAATTGCTTATTGTTATATATTTACAAAGGCATAACTGTTTTATAACCAAAGTAAACAGTCGCATTTTAAAAATAAGGGCCATATGCTTTGTTCCCTTAAACAAAAATGTTTTACCCATGTTTTGGGCATGCACTTAAGTATTTTACAAGGGGCTAAGCCACCGCAAAATAGGGTTCCTAAAGATGTTCCTGGGGAAATGTATTTCAGTTATCATTTTAAGCCAAACTAATAAACATCAATACATCCTGTCATAGCCTTTTACAGCCTCAAAACATAACAGGGGAAAACTGGTTTATGGCTTGAAAGGTTGTGTATCCAGGTATCCCTCTGTATTTAGCCGCTGAACTTTTAAAAGGTTAGAACAGAAAAAAAAATGGCATTGCAGTGGCATTTAAAACTCAGGTTAAGAAAAAGATTGACAACAATATGAAATCGTCTCCTTGATTCACTTGATGCTTTTAGGCCGTTATGTTTTTGAACATGAAATCAAAATTTCTCAATGGGGAGGAGGTTGTTTCTTGAAACCTTTTTGTTCCATTATAAAAAAACAAAAAACAAAAAAACCCAGCACTGGCCTTGCAGCTAATGCTGTTGGCTACTTCCAGTTGCTATACACTGAACAACAACTTTTTACTGTCAGTGAACTTCCACTTTCCACTTTTGAATTTTTAATCCATATTTAAAACCATGTATTTCCTCATAGTGCAACTTTTATTTGAATTGTTGGTAGGTAAACGGTGCTAAGACCCTCGACTGAAGAAAAAAAACAAAAACATCTACATAAGATTACCCACACCTTGTGTCTGATTAAAACTTAAAGACAAAAATAAAATTTTCTGAAGTAAGGTTCTTTTAGTTGAGGAAAATATTCTTCTTGTATTCCTGCTGATTATATCACAGAAGCATTCTCCAACTGGTAAAATGTTTTTCCCGAGTTACACATTTGCTGATGGTAAATCTGTGGGTGCATATTGGTGGAAAGAAAAAAAAAAAAAAAGATGAGTCTTTGTGCTTTCCTGTCATATAGAACCATGAAATATATCTTGCCACCATTTGCAAAAATCTAATTTTGGATAGCCTTTCACACTACATTTTAAATAGAAGACATTTGAGCTAAAATGTATGAAATCACTGTTGGTTAAGTATCCAACTTTTTTTCTATTAATATTTGACTTGACATTTATGCTGAAAGGTTAAGACACAAAGTTAAATGCCAATTGTTCAAAACCTAGCTCCTATCCATTAATATTACATGCTTATTGGTCCAGAATTCATTTTAAGCTGATGAATATCACCATATAAGTGCATTTTCATTTTTCAAGCCATGGTTAGATTTAGATCAACGGTTTCTTTTAGAGGTATAAGATTTTTTTTAATTAGTAATCTATTAGCCAGTGCACATTGAGTTTTCTCCATCAAGGTCATCTTGTGAATTACTTTATTCTTCTGTCTTGTCATTTTCAACTTGCCCTTCCCTAGGGCTGAGCCTGTGGCCTCTGTGCACACTCCCCATGCTACCAGCCTTTAGATATGTCAGCACTGAGATGGCACATAATCTATATTTTATAAGGCCTTGATATAATTGGTGGCAGTGAGGGAAGGTCATGCCTTCAGGGGCCTTATTCTTTCCCCTATTGGTTTCCAAGACGAACTGCTCCAACAACCACCCTTTGGTAGAGATTGTGGATTGGAACTGATGAGGAAGATTAGGCAGCCAGTGCAGTGTCACTGTTTTGAGACAAGTGGATTTAGAGTGTGCTGAATGAGCAGGAATTGCTCTGCATGTATTTACTTTGAAACCTGTGTGTGGGTTTTGATTTATGCAGCACGTATACACATTCTTGAGTTTTTGAAGCACAACAGAGGTTTTGTATATTGGACTAATCTTTGGTCTCGGAATTGTGGGAATAACCCTTTCACTTAGTTTGTTTTGGTTGAATTGAAATATATGATTTAATTTGAGTCCTCTTAAGTATAATGTTTTTCTTTTTTTATATCATTAATTAATTTGTTTTTTCTCATATAAGCACAAGTCCGATTTCCTCACCCTGCCTCTAGTTCCTTTAGCATCAAACTTGATTAGGATGCACCAGCTGCAAGACACTCAGCATATCTAGGTTGGCTCTGGTTTGCATGGCATGGATATCTGTGCTGCAGTGCACTTTGCTGAGTTTAGTTTTACTGAGTTTTTCCTTGCTAGACAGAGTCAGTGGTGCGAGATCCTTGGATTGGCTAGGTCTACTAGCCTACCTTAATAAAAAAAAATATATATTCCGACAAGTTTTTCTTCAGGTTTGGTGGTCAGGCTTGTGTCATGTTGGGCTTTATGCTTAAGGCCCATATTGAGTTAGGCTGGATTCTGGGGCCAATCTATACTCAACTTTTCATCTCTTTAATTAATTGTCATCAGAGAAGTAGGTTGGATTTAGAATATGATCCCAAAAAGAAGTTGGCCTATGTTGAACAAGACATTACAATATTATGCTGATGGAGTCAAGTGCACCCATCGTAGTAGTTTCAATGAATTGAAATATTCCTGTCTCTAACATTTCTAATAAGAGAATTGCACTAAGCTTTTACTATTGTATGCATTTTTTTTTTTATATTGCAGTGCAGTTCATATTACCACAATCAAGAATATTCTGCTCACTTAAGTCATTTTCTGCAGTGTAGTTCAGATTACTTTTGCAGTGCATTCATAAATGGTATCATATTTTTCTTTAAACAACAGTGACCATTTTTGGATGCAAAGTACTGCTGTGAACAATATATATATTATACTTATATACTGAAAAAATATACAATATGTGCTGCTGTGGAAGTGAAAACATAATAAAAAAAACATTAAAGATGTACAAGAAAATTAGCTGTGTCCCCATTGCAACACTCTGTAGCAAACACTACAATATAGGATCTCATGGAATTTTCTGCATTGACATAATGTGTTGTGAACTAATACTTTAAAAATAAACTGAATTGAAATTGAATTGAAATATCAAAAATTACTTTAAACTTTAACAAAATATGAAGCAGTTCATTTCAAATACATGAGCTCTTTTGGCATTTATATGTGATCATGATTCAGCTGCAGCAGGGATTTTAATTTATGCTACTTTGAGAACAGATGATAAAGTACATCTAAGACCCTTTGCCCCACCAGCCTATTTATCAGCAGCTTCTGGTCTGAGCTGTTCATCCTCAAAGGTTGGTGAAGGGCATCTAGAGCCCATCATTTTGCCAGTTTGTCATCACCTCTTTTCCAGCCTCCCCACTCTCCTTCCTCCTGGGAGACAGAATAAACAGCTACTGCTGGCATGTTTTCTCCTAATCCTTTTTTTTTTCTTCTGTTCAATGACATCAGTCCGGATAAGTTACATGTAATATAAAACAGGATTTTATAAAGACCTTTTTTGCTCAGAATTCATACTTTGAGACACATGTAAATGACAACAAGCTAGCAGTCACACCTCACATATCCCTGTGCATTGACCCAGCAATGTTCTTTCACTTTAGCAGTACTTTTCATAGTAGAAAACTGTAACCCCTCATGTCGCATCATTTTCTGGTCTTCAATAGTTTCCAGCTTTGTCATTGTCCATGTTTCCCATTTCCTAAGTGCATCCCACTCTTCCTTCGTTCTCTTTTGCATGTCAGCCTGTATTAAAGTTGCTGAAAGTCAACCACTTTTGACAACATTCAATGCTCTTGATGCATTGGTTACTTTGAAACTGGTTACTCAGTGTAATGTACACAAAACGATATTTGAGAAATACATCTTATGTAGAGTCTTTATGATATCATTTTGATTTTGATCATTTACCACAGTTTTATATTGTTTAATAACCTAATCTGCCTACAGATTTGCAGTTTAGATATTATGAGTAAATGTGGCTATATTGTAATTTACTTAGTAATCAGTAGGACTAGAAAAGCCCTATACTGTGAACATTCAGTCCATTTAATATTAATAAAACTTATGCTTCAAAACCCTGTAACCTCAAAGTGCCACAAAGGTTTAATAAAATCTCTGCATATAAACAAGATAATGCTACTCACCAATGGAACGCTGCAGTCTCATATATTTTTGCAGTGAGCAAAAACCAGAGGCGTCTGCTTGACATATTTAATGCTCTATGACATCTAATGGCTAGGTTAAGGGAGCTTCCATATACGTATATTGATGCATGTAGACATTAGTGATAGGTCTTGCCCATAAGCTTTGACACTTTAAGCCAATACTCTGTAGCGGATTAGAGGAGCAGTCTCTTTCTGAATGGGAGCTGGCTCTTCCCCACGTTCTGCTCAGTACGTTCTACAACAGTGCATATCATTTCTTTTTTTTCTAGTTAGTAAAGCAAATGTACCGCATCTGAAAAAGCAACAGGAATCATACTTTAAAGATGTGTGTTTACGTAGGTGTTTTTATTTTCCTTTCTATTTTAGTAGGCCGAGGTAGAAATGAATGTGTTTTCTCAAAAAGGGGTATGTAACAGGAAAAAAGATTCTGAAAAAACTTATTAAAGGGATACAAATCTAAACATAATGTGTATTTTAAAGGAATATTGGCTAAAAATACTTAGGAAAACTTCCAAAATAGTCTACAACAGAGGTCACCCACCTGCTGGCTAATCCAGACCAACATGATTTAAAACATTTATAGATTACCGCTTGTTGTCCGACAACAATGTCTAACATCACTTCTCCTGTTAATACGGTAAAGCTGCCCGGAGTGCCGGAGCCAGGCTACACATGTTACCAATAAGCCAATGAGATGTCAGTCTGGGTCGCTGCTGCTAGTTACTTTTAGACACAACAGACAAACCTGTGGCAAGCTGGGCGATGGTAAGGAAGGAGAAGAAGACTGGAAGACCTTCGGTGAACTAGTGACAGAAAAGTGAAATGGTGTCCTCAAAGATGACCCTGCACATTTTATCTATGTTTGGCTCAACCTACTGCTGTGAAGCAGGATTCGGCACCATGAACATAATCAAAAGTAAACGCTTAAGTGCTTGAGAATGGCTTTGTCGCCATTCCAACCCAGGTTTAAAAGCCTTGCAGGGCAACGTAAAGCCCACTGCTCTCATTAAGCCGTAAAAAAAAAAAAATTAGATTAGATTAGATTCAACTTTATTGTCATTACACAGGTACAGGTACAAAGCAACAAAATGCAGTTTAGGTCTAACCAGAAGTGCAATAGAAGCAAGTGCAGGATAAATAATGGTTCCATAAATACAGGACATGGGTTTCTAGATGGTCAGTTCAGGTGTTTTATAAGATATGTGAATCAGGAAATTGTCCATATACCAACATTTTTTTTATTTTTTTTGCAATGTATAACATAGATGCATTGAAACCTGCTTTTTATTTCAGTGTTAAATTCTGTTTAAAGTAACTGATTATAATTAAAAATGTCTTTGGACCTTTACTGGTTGATGAATTTCTGTAAGCGGATGCCGCAGATTTTTAATTAGTTACCCCTGGTCTATAAGATAAAAAGGCATTAAACAGCTGAAAACGGGGTAGCATACAAACAAACAGAATAACTGACTAAAACAAGATTTCTTTAGTTGGTTATTATTCACCTTTACAGCATAATGTCTATTTGGCTTATAGTTGTAGCTTTAGAAAATGTCCCTCAGAATCCCTCTAATATATATTAACATATTTGTGCTTATTAAACATTGGCGTCCCTTTATAATAGTCTCTCTTTACAGCTTAATTGCAATTTGCATGAGGAAGTTGAATTTGGCCCCTTATTAGCTTTGCTTCCCAATAACTCTGTCTAAAGCCCTTGCAGCGTAATTCACCAATCTTGACAAAACCACTTATTTTGCAGCTAGAACTGAAAATAACTGTTGTGGCTTAATTATTTTTTTCAATGTTTAATGAAAAATGCCAATAGTAATCATATTTAGGAAGGTGTTCAATTAATTTCTCTACACTGATTAATTGTGTGGAATTGCTTTAGCCACTGCTTGTGTTTAACATCAGTTTATTAGCTGAAAACATTGAATGACAAAATTCGCTGAAGGCATGCTACCAAAGCGGGAGCCTCAGACTGGAAATCCTGGTGAGAGTCCTTGTCTGACTTGTGGCCTCCTGAAGTCAACATGAGCAGAAGGTTTGTTTTAGACCAAATGGGAGGTTGGAGTCCAACCTTGAATGGATAAATGAGGATTCCTTTGACATAGTGCTGCACAGGCTTCTCTGTCAGAGACTGTGAGGTTTGGGTTGTTTGTCTTTAGAAGTAGGTTAAGGTCGTCTGGACCTCATCACTTACAGTAGTTTGGACCTTGATCCTTCTTTATACCTGACCAGCCTTCAAACATCCACACAGTACAAAATGTCATGACCTAACATTCAAACCTCTTATTTCTGCTTAATTCTCTTTTTTTTTTTTTGTTGGTTCGTTTGTTTCCCAAACTTTTTTCTTACCCATATACATTTATATATACATGTAAAAGAAAGATATTCTTCTGTTTTTCAGGATAATTCAAGTTTCCATGAGAAACATCTGACTAATTTAGTTGGTTTAAAAAAAACAATAATAATAATTCATTTGTAGCATCAAATAGGAAAAGCTTAATAAACCAGTGAAATTTTTCTAATTGAGAAAATGTAAAATCCAATGAATTTGTAGAACTTGTACGTATGTGCTTTCTCTTTGCTAACAATGGGCAATTTTTTTTAGATTTGATTAACTTTTAACAGAGTTTAAGTTAATGGATTCGCCAAAACTTGCAATGTCAATGAGAAATTTGGATAATCACCACTTTTTTTTTTTTGCTCATTTTATCAATATCCTTTATATTAACACAAACACACCTGACTTAGAAAAATAACTTGAATGTCAGCTGTCTGTTTAAGTTGTTGTGTTTATTTTTAGACGTGGGAGATCAAAGTGGACAGCTCTGTCCCCTTAATTCCAGCAGAATGGGGCTTTTGAGGTTAACAGCAAGGCAGTGATTCATAGTTCAGCCCAAAGTCCCTCTCTCCCCAAGTCCCTCATAATTAAAGTTGAAGCATATGGCATTGTGACCACGTAAGCACAGAGGTATCTGCTAAGCTTGTCCGGCATTCTAGTCTGGTTCGGCAGGGATGGTAGTCAGTTTCCTTAGTGGAGCTGAAATTAAAAACATGTCACCTTGAGCTGTCATAAGCTACAGCTGGCAAGCTATCATCATGTCATCTCTGCTTATTGATAACATGTTTGACTGTGTGGTCTGTTAGAGGTTAGGTTTGTACTGGCTTGTCTGACATTTGTAATTACTTACAGTGACGCTCAAAATTATTCATACCCCAGGAAGTTTAGGTTTGAATTATTATCAGTCATAAAAGAGGCGTATTTCTAAAACAAGCAAGGAGAGAAGCAAATTTAAAAAGATACATGTAAAAGATATATCAACGCTGTGTGGTGGAAAAAGAACAGGCCTGCTTTTGCATTTTCTGTTTCTGCATTATATTAAAAAAATATGTCAAAAATAATTTAACTACTGTTGTAATTAATTGTTATATTTGCTGCAAGCCTTTTATTTTTCTCCAGTGGTATTTGGAGTAAAGTTCCAAATAGTTGCTCTATTTTTTTTTACATTTAGACCAATGTGGCTTGGTCAATGGTGAATAAATAAAATGTATTGTTTTAGGTCTAAGCCCAATCCCCCTGATCTTTTCATTATGTAGTGACATGTAACTTGTTATTGTGGGGATTTCTAAATTGTCATTAGTGTAGCTAGTTTAGGTTAGCAAATCTAACCCTGACTAATCAGGAAATAGGGTTGCAAGTTTAGATGCATATTTCGCAGGAATTGGGGAAGCTCTTTTTATTTCCATGTTGTCATGTTGTCTTGTTAAACTATTTGGTTACTAAAATGCACTCAAAAATAGAGAAGAAAATGAGTACTAAAGAAATAATTAGTTTTACCATATTGGATGGCTTGCCTATGTTCATTAATTGAATTCAGAAAAAATATTCTCACAATTTTCATGCAAAGTTCTGCTATTTGGCTTTTTAAAGTTTGGCTTAATAAGTTTTTTTTTGGTTTTGTAGCTGTAAACAGAGATGATAAAACATTTGAAACATATTATTTTTTTCTGAACAGGACCAACACCTTTTGTTTTTCCGCACCCCAGAAATATATTGAACAATAAAATGAGTCATATAATGTAAAAAAAAAATAATAATACTGCGTACATTTTAAATTGTTTGCTTGTGAGCTTTTGACTTGCCATTTACATAAAATATAATCTTACTTATTATCTGTTTTTCACAGTTGGAAAGACAAGAGAGTATGTAACTGAAGTGAAAGAGGTGTATTTATAGTTAAATTTCAAAAAATAAGTTTCAACAATAGAGGACAGACAAGCAAGTATGCATTAGGACTTTTATATCTTGTAACTGTTTACAATGAGGAGGTTTTTTTAGGGGGGGTTCTTAACTTCTGCCAGACAATGACATGCCCCTGCAATAAATTATCAATTTATTTTAATGCTTTTGGCTAGTAATGCCAGTAAACAGGAAGGCCTCTAAATGGATTAAAACATCCCCATTGTCTCTTTTTAGTGAAAACATGTTCTCAATATGCTACCGCTTTTACGGACAGACAAGTAAAGGCCTTAAGCAGGTATTATTTCCAGCTTACCACCATACCAACAAAAAAATCCTTGAGCTATATTCTTAAGAAAAAAAGGTCTTTCAGAATAAATATTGCACAACTTGAAAATATGGGACCCAGTTTGCTGTAGGCTGACAAAAGAAGAGCTTGCTCTGTTGCATTGCATAATCATGAATATACAAGTGCTCTAATTGTGGATGTGGCCAATTTCATCAAATAAAAGTTGCATGAAAGTCACTACAGTCTCTTAATGTGGCAGATCAACAACTAACAGGGACTTTATCTGAGAACATGGAATTCCTGGGCATAATTTAACATGATAGAAATGGCTGAATTATATGTTAAGCACTTTATAAAAGTGATTATTTCATACCAAGTATCAGTATTAGCACCTCCTTACCAATGAAGGTCGAGCTTCTGCAGTTTCTTTTTTTTTTTTTTGTAATTTTCCTCCCAGAGAAAATTATTTTATCCCATACTTTATTGTTGTATTAGGTTTGTGTTTTTTATTTTATTTTTTTTTTGCACAGCCTTGAGGTGATAATTCTTTGTGTTTCATAAATTGTCACATGAACTGCCCAATATGGGTTTTAGAAACTACACATTATTGAAGTTGCTAAAGTGCTTCTAGAAACTCTCCATGTAAAATCCTGCAACATCAATGACTCATTATAATTCCTTAGAAAAATTTTAACCAGTCTCACGGTAATGAACTTTCTCTATAAAGTTCCTTGAGATGACATGTGAATTGGTGCTATAAATAAACGGAATTAAATAGAAAATATTACTGTATCTGCTGAAAGAAACTCAAGTTGAATAACCCAGATTGATTTGAAAAAATAATACATTGGGATTATATGATACTTTTGTACTTTTGAGACAGACATAAAAAAAAAGAAGATTTTTGAAAACATGGCCATGTGTCTTGTTAGATGTTAAGTAGAAAACAATTTAAACAGTAGACCTTAAACAGCTGTTGGGGGTTTTAAACAAGACATGCTGACTTGCAGTTAAACGGATTAATAAATTGAGGTTGGAAAACAGGATTAAGGTTTGTAGTTTTAATAAATGTTCCATGTTCTCTGAATTTTAGCTTTTTAAATTTTTTAAAATTAGCTTTTTATAGTTCTAAAATGTATTATAATTTTGACCAAACAATTTTTACAGTTTTTTTTTTTTTTTTTAATCTTATTAGAATGGTTCTTATATCTTGGAATTGCAATGTTGAAACATGTTTCAAATGTTTAAACAAATCTTATTTATCTTGTACATGCTGAAAACAGGTTTTTGCTAAAGTTAGATGAATTATGTTTTTTTCTATTAAGTTTCACTACAGAACTCATTACAGAAATGAAGGGTCTTTGGTTGACTGAGGTCTGTAACATTTTTTGTTTGGGCTTATCGTAGGTCTTCTCTATAGATTCCCTACTTAAGAGTATGAGGTATTGATAAAAAAGTAAACAAAAAAAGTTTACCTCTAAAGCTTAGATCTAACCCTTCTCGGGAATATCTGCTCATGTTTCTGTGACTTAAAATTTTTTTTATGTTTTGATCAGGTTTGTCAAGAAGAAGCGTAATCAGAGCATTGGTAACTTCCATTTAGTTTCCTTATTTGATTAGAGGACGTGTTTGCAAGATAGCTCTTCTTGTTAAATCCTCATATTTCTCAGTTTCCTCTTTTTCATAAGTAAATCATTCATTTCGCAGACTTATCCAGGAGTGAAATGGAGCACAGACGTGGCTGGTTAATGGAGTTCTATGAGCCGTAAGATTACTTTCTTACCTGAGCTCATTGTCATGAATCTTTTTTTGGAGGCAAATGACTAAAATAACAAACCACTTCCTACCAAACCTACAGACAGAACTATTTAGACGAGCTGTTGTTTCCGTCGCCTCCGAGCTGTCACTGTCAAGAATCGGCAAGCTGTGCATTTGTCAGGTATTCTGTGCCCTGCTTCCCAATGGGACGGAGGCACAAATGTTAACAAGAAAACTCAATTTACATTCCCCTAGCAGTTCATTTTGAACAGCAGCAGTAATGGTACGACTTTTTTTCTCTCTTTTCTCCCAATGGAAATCACAAGTAAGATTGACTTTTCTTTCCTTGAATTTTTTTTACACAGGCGTGTTTAATAAGTAAACTGCACAATGATTTTTTTCAGCATTCCCACTAAAATGCAGGCATCATAATGCAATATTTGATACTGTTGTATGGACCTCACTCATAAAGAGAATTTATGTTATGTTTAGCATTTAAATATGGAAACTTGCTAGCCTTATTGCAGATCAATCATTAAGCATGTTGTGGTAAAGAAACTACATGACCCGGTAAAGTTATAGAAAAAAAGCTCATTATAGGCAAAAGTTTTTCATCTTTTAAAAAATGCACATTTATTTCTCCAAAACTGTGCTAGAAAAGAAGGGATGTCACTTTTTAATAAAATCATCTGGGTCATTCTCATTAAAATGTGTAGATCTTTTTTTTTCCCCCCAGGATTTACAGTATTAAATTCTGTTGGCAAGCCATCTGTTTATGTTTTTCGTCTGATAGCCTGTGTCTTTATAACTGACTTCTTCCTTCTGATAGATGGCTTCTTTTAAATTGCAGCTCCATGAATAGCAGTTTAATGTCAAGGTGACAAAGTTTAGTAAGATTCTACTTTTGATTTATTTGTGAGATGCTTCAGTAATTGCGTAGTCAAATCTGGAAGAAGATTAGTTCTTGTTAGTACAAATTTTAGTAGTTCATCAGAAGTACTAAAATATATGATAATTCAGATGTACCAGGCAACAGCACCTTTCTGCTTGCATCTTGCTTTTTTTTATCCTTTTCATTTAATTTTCATTTCACAAAACAAATAGCAGACATCTCCAAGATCAAAACTGAAAAAAGTGCTGGGCTCTCTTCTCACCGGTTAAATTATTGTTTTTTTTTTCCTTCTTTCTTTTTTTTTATGTATTTGCATTAAAAGGGCAAAATACTCATCAATGTTTTTTTTATTGTCTGAATTTATATGAAGTGTTTTACTTTCAATTACCTTAATGTTAATTATTTTAGTAAATAATAAAAATGTCCTTTTTTATCACAGGGAAAATGAAAACCATATTATTCCCTTGACTGCCTGAAGGTTTATGGTTCAGTGCAACAATACATTGTCCACCTTATAAAGGAGAGTGGTTTTAATTAGGATTTGCTATTGGGTTTAAGTATCCCTTAGGTTGGTGTTAGAGGTACGGATCAGCTGAGTCTATTGTAAGCATATGAAACAGAAAAAAAAAATATATTTTTTTATATATTAAAAACAATAATTCATGGGCTTTCAGTAAACATAATGAAAGTTTCTGCCAGCAGGAGAAACATGTAATTTATAGATCTAGTCAATTGAGTCAAGAAGCCAATAAAATTCTTCAATTTGCTGATTTTTGTTATTAACAATGCACTTTTCATTTTCTCTAGTTGATGAATGTGGCATTATTAATAGAATGCTGTATATCTTAGATTTTAGTTCAGACATTAAATATTGCTATAACTTCACTGAAATAGATTATTTTTGCTTGCTCCCATCCTCGTGGTTTTATTTTTTTATGAGGTATTTTTAAAAGCCTTTGTGGGCCACAGCAGCTGTAAGAGACCAAATAAGTGCATTTAACATTTTCGTAGCTGCTTTTTCTAATAACAGCTTCTCAGGCTTCACAAGAAACAGTAAGACATATTTTGGAGAAAAATAATAAGCTCAATATGAACAAGGAACTATTTTTAGACGTTTCTCTTCCATGTTGAAGTCCTGGTGAGGACTTTTTAGTTAAAATACTGTTTTTTTTTGTGTTTTTGTGGTTTCCACATCCACCATTTCTTTTTTAATACTAATAGGTTATTTTGCTTTTTTGAGATGTTTTAAGAACAGTTGTGTGTATCTACATCAATGCATTCAGCTTATAAAAAAGTATCCTTGCTTTGTTACCATGGTTTTCTTCTTGTGTCCAACATACAGTTAGTTTCTATTGCTCCCTATATCTTTAGTGACTTCTTTTTTCCCCTTAATCCACTCAAATAAATGTAATTTGCCTGAACACTAATGTACAATATATAAACCTTACTTTGAAGAATCTCCAATGTTAAGTTTGGTAAATAAAATCACTATAAAGATTAAAAACCTGACTTTTTTTTCCAATCTTCACCTATATTTAAATATCATTGTAGTTCTTCCAATAGAGTGCAAGGACATGTAAATGTGGGCCATTGTTTCTCTATACACAGTAGTGGAGTTATTTCCTCTGATGTGTGCATGAGGTGGAGCAATTGCAGTAATACAGTTTAGATGTATATATTTATGGCACTTTAAAGTCACTTCAAAATAATGTTTCGCTTTAGAAAGTTATAGGGAATATGAAATATTGGATACTGGTCTAAGAGCAAATGCAAAATAAAGGGTTGCAGCAACAGCTAATTATTGGGGGTGAATACAGGAGGAACATTTTGAGAGAGACATTATTGGTTTAATTTAATTATGCATTCAACATATATCAACAAAGTTTTTTCCCTCAACTATTTAAAGATAAGTAAAAAGGACTTTCTAACCTGAGAAAATGCTAGCTAAAAGCAAAGATCAGTTTCAAAGGAGCTACTAAAATTGTTTTTGATTTACTGTAAGTTATTTTTCTAATTTTGTATTTTTTCAGTTTTGTGATGTACTGTTTGCACCATTTAACTAACAAAAACACCCCAGGAGGTCGATAGCATGCTTTGTTCTCAACTGTTCGAGTTGCACAATATATTTTATGATACCAATATCAAAAAGATTCGCGCATGGACACACATGTCTACTGTAATGTGCATTGCTTCCTAATAAAAAGTTAGTAAAAAAAAAGTAGCTACTAACTCACTGCCCCCAAATCTATTCTCACCATGGCATTACATGGTTTGTTTTTGTTCATCTGCCTTAAGTTCAGTCTCCTAAAAGCCGAGATTCCTATAGTTCAATTATGCAGTGGTAAAAACTAATTTTAAGGCACACCACAGACTTTGTGACCTAAAGAGTTGATGCATATGAGTTATTTTAAATGATTCCTCAGGCCAATATACAGCACTTACAATATATAGACACTATCAATGCTACGATCGGCGCTCCCCTCCTGAACTACTGCCCATGTAAGTTGGGAGAAGATGGACGATCGTTGGCCAGGGCATGTGACCTGGAAGAACGTATCGCTTTATGGCCACAGGCTCTTATATAGTCACTGGCTTTTGCTCTACTATTTTTCCAAATGCTCAACCACTGCTTTTTGCTGAGGCAGGGAAAAAGTTTAAACCTTCTTAGGAGGCTAAACAAAGAAAATGTGGAAGGGATAATGCCCGAGGAAAAACAAGAGTGGATCTTAGAAAGGAGTTTGTTCGTTGGCGCAGGCTGAAATAAGAAGCTTGATGTAAAACTGATTCTCTTTTCTTAACTTTATTATTAGAAGGGTAAGTTATCACTTTTCGCCTACAGTAGTATACAGTCATATATCTTATTATTTTGATGTTTAGTAGAAGCAAAATATTGTCAGTTACAGGTATTGCATCCCTAGTGGCTAAAAGTTGCACAGTGTGCCTTTAAGTGTAACAAATTGTGACCAATGAGGAAAATTAAAAATCACCCTTTTGATTTATTTATTTTGACAAAACTGGCAATGCTCAGTTTAGGAGCCAGAAATCGAATGTATATGTCAATAATCAAATAAGATGGCATACTTCCTTATAGAGAATCAAAACTCCAAAGGCTCACTTTGTGTGACAAACGTGGTTTTAATTTAAATGTGCTTCTTTGAAAAATAAAAGAAAAGCCAACAATGATTTATATACTATATTTTCTTCTTTTTAGAATCTCTTGCTTAGCAAAGTTTGAAAGAAAGTTTGTAACCACACCATGACAGACGTACTGTAATGAGGCGACCAAAGGCTGTCTTATCACAGAATACAAAAACCAGGAAAATAAACAGACAAGTCTAGAAAAAAATGTAGTATCAAACCAACTATCCTAGAGCTTGTTCTCAGGACAGGGCTAAGAAGAAAAAAACATAGCTTGATCCTATATCTGTTATACTTATGAATAATAACTGTTCAGGTTTATTGTTGTCACCTGTAGCATTTGCATTGCTTAGCTCTGTATGTCAAGTTGTCAACATTTTGTTTTCAAGTGAACTCAAAGGTGACAATTTAACCATCTGTAGCTGCTGGTGGAAAAACATGTTACGCTGGTAAACTTGACACATTTGAAGCATAAGGCTCCAAATAGAAACAGCCTGAAGCTTCTCATGATATTGATTTATCCATAACCGCTTAGAGGAATGTGAAACATTATGATGACAGTTTGTTTATTATTATTCTATCAAAAATCAGAAACTAGAAGCAAGAAATGTTACTTTAAAAATATATGTAAGCATCTTTGATCTCATAGCATCTGTGATTCATAGTGTTTTCAAATTGTCAAAAGCTTTAAGCAAAAGCTCTAACTTGCAGCACATGAAACTGTGTTATAAATGCTCAAAATTATATTTATAGATGCAATACAAGAAAGGTAAATCAGTGAAAGCCAACTCTCTTCTGGAGAAACTACAACATTTACATTTGTTTAGCCTTTTTACTCAAATAGTTTGATGGTTTCTAAAGGCATGTTTGACAGGTATTGCTGTTTCTGTTGGAAAAACTCTTAAAGCAGTGATCTGTTTGACACGTTCCTGTTACTTTAATTATTCAACATGTCAAAGAACTTAACTTATTAATATACAAATGTTTGAGAATATAAATAGCTCCAAGAAGAGGGGGAAAAAATCACCTTGGTGATTATTGAATGGACTTGGAGAGAAGATGCTAAATTGCGAAGAGGTACAGTAAGAGGCATGGCGATGTTCTGACAGCCATATTTGTTCTGTCTGTTCAGCCACTTAAAAGAAAATGATCCTTATTTATTCCGTGCCTTTATCTTTTTCACAGTATGGTTTTGATGACACATTTTTTACGCTTTCCATTTCTGCAAAAAGAATCAGCTGTCTTTCGGGGCAAAGCCCTAAAATTGCTGCTTCTCTTAGAGTCCCGGGCAGCAGCTGTACTGGGAGAGAAAGTGAACTTAGGATGTTTGCAAAGTGAAGTTCAGTCAAATTAATCATTCTGTCAGACAATGAGAGCAGAGCACCCCAGGGCTAAAAGGGAGACAAGGCCTTTCAGTAAGAAGAAGAATATGCTGTGCTACTGTATATGTTTGGGGCTTGTTATTCATTTTTACTAAAGGAGGCGGCGATGGGGAGGTGATGTAGTGGTGCGCTTTCACTTTCTCTGTGCTGGTGAAGATCTCTACCGGTCCGGGGAGCCATTTCCCATAAGAGGGGATAAATGTGTGCAGCTGAAGGTGAGGACAATGCAGGAACATCACATTTAGAGCCTTATTCATCAAGTTCATCGGTGGTGTCAGGCTTCTGCCAAATGCTGGATTTTCTGAGCACTCTTACAAAGAAACTGTTACTCGGTTTCAATGAATCTTCACATCTGATTTGTGTGTGTTAGAAACTTGTTTATCTTCCAGAGAAGCATACTGCTTCTTAGCTGCAGTGTTAACAGAATTCCTCCAACTTCCATTCGACTTAGAGCAGTAATCTAAACCTTTACATAAGTGTCTGAGTTAATTATACACGCTTTCCGAGGTTCATGTTAATAACTGATTCTTTAATTATAAGCTTGTCCCCCTGAGTCAATCATTTCTTGAATGAGTACATATCAGCTCTTTGTCCTAATGAGGTCCTTTCAGCCTCGCATTTCTTAGACAAGCTTATAACGAGTTCAACATTAGAATCCCTATCATAGATGATGTAAGAATAAAAAAATAGATATTGCAACTCCTTTAAAGAAATCTTTAAAACACTTGTAAAGTTCTTTCCTGAAAATTAACAAGCCCCACAAAAGCTCTTCCTACATTACTCTCTTGTTAAAAAGTACAAAAATGTAATTTCTAATCAAGTCTTACTCAGAGATGTTAGATATATAACAAATTAAATATACTACCTCATTTTCACTTCAATTTTTACTCTCTAACTATTTCATTATGTCACTAGATGTGGGTAGTTTTACATCAAATACATTTAACTAGTGAAATGAATCCTAAAACAAAACTATTTGGGAGTTATTGCCTAAAAAAATAGAAAATAACACTGATCTGAAAGAGTACTGGTCAGAAATGTTCAGATTACGTGTATGTTTCCTTATTTTTATTTTTTTTTTTCACCTGTTATACCTACTTAAAAAAAAACAACAAAATTAACTATCATGCTTAAGTGTATTTTAACCTAGGTAGACTGACATGATGAAAAGATACAATAGGAAGGTTTTATTGACATGAAAATGAGTCTTTTGCACTAAGACCCCAGGGGAAGAGGTCAATGCTGAAGGAAATTGATCTGGGTGAGCTGCAGGATCTAGGTTATGGATGTCTTTCCCCCAAGAGTCTGATGCTTGCTATGTAATGAAGGTTGGAGAATGAAGGAAGTCTAGTGAGAAAAGTATGGAGAAGGGCGGAAGAGTGTTGCTGTTCGGCTGGAAAGCTGAAGGGTCTGTTGATTTGGACTTTAAATCTAGAGTCTTGTTTGCTGATAGGCTAACGTGAGGCCTAGCAGCTGCGTTGATTGGCTGGAGCCCATGAAGGGGCAATCGAATTTACGCCTGGGTTCATTTTTAGGAAGCATAACTTCCACAATATTCATCATGAAAATCCTTCCTTTAGTTTCAGCCAGTCCCTAAAAGCTTTAACTGCAAAGAAAACATTCAGATTTGACAGTTCCCAGTTACAGTGAAGAAGTAACAAAGCCAGCAGCAAAGCAAGTTGCATGTTTTCCTTTTTCTTAACCTCAATTACCCACAGCTTTTGGGAGAGGGTATTTTCTTCCATATATATTGCTTGAACAGCTGTTATCCTTTAGAATGTGAAGCTATCTGTTATGGCTATGGAAATATACTCGAATATGAATGGGTTTTCTTATAAAGGCATAAATAATACATGAGTTAAAACTGGGCAAACTGATTCTGAGTATAGTGTTAAGGTGAAAAAATGCCTTGAAGAGAGCAGCCAGCAGTCAGCTGCATTGTGTTTGCCAACATTACTCTGCAAACACAATGCTTGCTCTGATGAAAGCCTTGAGCTAATTTTTCTTTAACTGTCTGAATATTGTTAAGATCTTGATCATCTGAAGTAATAGCAAGACTGATCTGAGACAGGGATGAAGAAAATTATCATCTAAATATGAGAGGATATGAATCCCAACTACTGATTCTACCCCCAGTCTTTTTAAAACAGTCATTGTAATTTTGTTTGTTCACATCACAGCACTGTATAAACATATCCATTTAATGGTGTGATGATTTTTTGGGGATATCTTGAGTGAAACGGTTCAAAAGGAGGGCGGACCTTGAACAATCCATCTATCAGTCCTCACTAAATTCTGAAACTCGTCAATAGAGAGCTATGAGATCAATAGAGCTATTTTATTAGCAGATCCAATGTTGTTTCTAGATCTAGAGTCCTCTGGTTTGTAGATATTAATCACCTGTAAATATATTTCCAAAGAAGCCCATCAGTATAATGATATTTTAGTAATGGTTAATTCTATCTTTCCATCTTGTAGATCAACTTAACAATAAATGGTTCTTGGTTGCTGGTGCCCATCTCTTGAGTCATTGAGCAAGAGCTTCTGTATCCTCCGAGTAGGTTTACCTTTCATTATAATGCACAAAGAGACACACTGGTCAAACAACCCCCCTCACACAGATTTAACGCTAAGGGCAATTTCACAAAGACTATTTCATTTATCTGCAGATTTTGGGGCTTCTGGTAGATGGTAGTTTACAGAGATGCAGAATCATCCAAGGCCAGGATTCAATCTCCCAACCTTCTTGCTGTAAGGAAACAGTAAACTGTATCATCGGATTTGTACAAATTCAATTTGTCCTATTTTTTTTTTTTTTTTTTAAAGAAAGTAGAATTAATAATAATAATATGAATAATCTGAATAATAATCCAATACAGTCTTTTGGATAAGCTGACAAAAAGTGACCATATTCATGAAATCTTTTGGACCAAAATATAAAGTACTACATTACGTCCTTCCTCATTCTGCTGGCTACTGATACATCTTTATTTTTGTGACACTCCTACAAGCCAGCACCCACTGCTGAAAATGGCAGACTTCTTTTTCTTTATTCATCATCATTCGTCTCCCTTTCACTTTCATACGGTACATGTACCTTTAAAGCTCTCATGCATCAATTTATCTCACTCACACACACCCAGAAAAATCTTTGAAACACACACACAAAGTTCTTATCTTTTACTTCCTTTCATGTGTTTTCTCCATCCCCTCTTTCATTTCTGTGGTTGGAGGACGGCTGTCTACCACCAGCATCATTCAGATCCCTTCTGGATGTGGTTCTGAACACGGTGGGGGCAGTCAGAGTGATATATGGCCGTAATCCCAATGCTGCAGCATGACACGGCTGTCAGTTGCCATGGGAGACTACATGATTTATACTCTGCTGCTGTGCTTATGGTTTGATAAAAGTGACGTTAAAGGCCTGTTCCTGGACCTGACAACATTATTCGCTAAGCCATACCATAAATGGTGCATTGGAATATTTTTCCCTTTTTCCAGCTATCATCATAATACAGGTTTCATCTTTTCCCTTCACGTTTGGTCCAGTTCTACTATTTTGAATCTTAGTAAAGGCTGATTTGTCAGTTAAAGTTCTCAAAAACTTCTAGTTCTCTCCTTCTGTCATTAATGATTAGGGTCAACTGTTCCTGTCATCTGTCATTATAGGATGTGTTTCATACACTGCTGACTTTGATTTTAAAAGGTCATTGGTCAAAGCAGCGCAGAGCAGGTATAACATCTGAGGGCTGAGCTGTGCATCAAAATGAAAAACATTTATACACAGATGGCTACTTCAGGCTGAAGAAATGGGTATTATTGATTTTGGAGGCAAGAATATTGTTAAATGAGACAAAATCAATACAGATAATTTACAGGGCTGTAAAAGAAATACTGTGTTAAAGCAACATAAGATATAAGCCAACGTATTTCATATTGTTGTTTTGAGGTATTTACGTGGTGATATAGCTTCACAGAGTACAACTATTTTTTTGGCAAAATTAGGACTCACGATACAGGGCAAATTGAATTATTCAAATAAGCTTTACAAAGTCTGTGATTTTATACCCTCCAGAAACACTTTCACTGAAAATAAATAGGATGCTAATCAGTGTAGTTTAGCATTATGATTAAACTTTCTAATCCCTGCACTAAGAAAATTAAACTACTAATAATTTTCTGTTGCAAAAAGAATAAAATTTTCATTCTGAAACGAAACATGAAACAGATTAAAGTTCACCCTTTTAAGCATTTATAGCTTGCTGGAGAATATTTCCATGCTTTTTCCTGTTTAGCTTTGTTTTTAGTCTTTAACATCTCATCAGGGAGTGATGTGCAGCAGCTCTTAACGCCTCCACATAATCATGGACCATTAATTTTTGCTGTCTGCAGTCTTATCCAGATTTGGTAATACAATGTCAGTTTTAGAATTTCCTCTTACCAAAAAAGCAAAAAAGAGCAATAAAACAAAATATTAAAACAATGAAGTAAAAGCCTACCACCAAATAGGTATTGATTAAACCAATTCAGTGCACTAAGGTGAAAGTCAAAGGCTAGATTATTTATTGTACCATAGACTATTGTACCATTTAAGACTTTCATTATAATCATGTTTGAATAAAAATGTATTTGATAAAACTACAAACTTCGATGTGACTCAGGAATTTTATGCGGTAGACCAGCTTCAGTTATAACGGTTCTCTTAATGTTGACATGCCTTTGCATTTAGTTCAATTATCATCTAGTTTGTTCTTTTAAACCTTGGTCTATGTTGTACGGGTTTCTAGTGTGTGTAGTGTCAGTTTCTGTGGAAGTTACACTCATTAAAAGTCAGGGTATTGGTGGAATTCACCCTTTGGCTCTCTGCTGCCTGGGCTGCAGCATTTCACCTGCCTTGGTGAGCTGATGTTAGTCTTAACAGTGCAAGTTTCACATTTCCACAGCTCTTTCCTCTTGTATATGTGGAAATTTGCATAAATTTTAAAGACACTGTTTTCTGCGACTGTTACGCTCATTAAAACTAAGGTTATCGGAATAGTTCCATAGTCATTTTTTGTTTCAGTTTAACCATAGTCTGTGCTGAAATGTGCTTGGGAGAAAGCCCAGATGCCAATCAAAGGCCATTACGCTTACTTTGTATAAGCGTATTGGTCTATTTTTCAGCATAAACGTGACTTTTTTTAGCGTTACGGCCAGCAACGCTGAAGTACGCCAGCAAGAACCCTGACATCCACCTCCGTATAAATACAGTTGTGCCTTAAATATGAATAAACTTTGTGATGAAGTACAGGAAAGTCACATTGTTAAAGCTTAGAGATAAACATGTGAAGAAGTTTAGTAGGTAAGTGTAGTTAGCTAATTAAACAATACAAAGAAATGGAAACGTCAAGGACATGGTTGCCCTTGGAAACTGATATGCCATGCTAGGAGACCTTTCAGCCAAGATGGCCATTTTGGCAGTGGAGATGTGCCTGAGGGGTGACAAGCTGTTAACCAAAAACATATTTATCGTGTACAAGCATATGCAAGAATGCAAAAATAAAAGGATGCACTATTCATGTCTTACTACTGTTTGCATTAAATGTTTTTCTTTGTGCTTCATCACAGTTGGAAAAAAGCGTTCTTTTTACACCTCTGCTAGTAGATGCTTTGTTTTATTATATTTTATTTGACTCATGATCACAAGCAAAAAAATCAAGCCTCTGGTCAGGTTATCTTTTTATGGTGAATGCTCAAATGCCCATAAGTTTGATGAACAGTTTTCCTGAAAGATAGGTAAGAAAAACCCAAGTCAATTTTTTTATTATTGCATATGAACCAGATCAACCCATCTGCTCTAACGATCCTCAGGGGGAATATCTACTCTATCAAATGTGTGTGCACTAGCCCATTGCCCTCCTGAACATCTCCTTTCATGGTCTGTCCTTATCAACCAAAGAATAACTTAGCAGTACTTATTTACATTTTAAAAGTCTATTATCAGAGCAATGAGGCTACAATGAATGTTAAAAACCAAAGTTCACTGGATACATAAACACTTCTTATGTGTGCACAGCAAGGGAAAACCATGAAACACAATTCCATTTGGTGAGGAGATCATAAAGCTTTGCATTTAACCAACAGATAAGATGATCCTCTTAGAAGTCAAAGCTGAAAGATAATTGTCTATTATACCTTCAAGCTTGATAACAAAAAGACATTTGTTATCGTTGGATATGACTGTGGCCCTTTAAGAGGCATGTTGCTGTCAATGCAGGCAGAAGATTCTACAAAGAATCTATTTTAGGGATTAACTACCATACAAGGCATGATTCTATTTTTTATACTTAAAGCTATTCATTCATATTTGCTTAAATAAACTAAAAAATGGTATGTTAGGTTCTAACATGACAATATATGAAAGGTTCAAAGGTATAGTGCCCTGAATCTTTGAATGAGATGAGCTTTTTGTCTATTTAACATTACACACTTGCCATCTATTCACTCATCTACGTCAGATGTTATAGATGTTATTTTGATTTAGTCATGTTCTGTCTTTATAGTCTCTCATGTAGATGAGAAACTCTCTATCTAATACCCCTTTGATCTAACACTGACATTATCCGTGCTTCTGTCTCATGTCATCTAATATAGTATTTAGTATAGTACAGCCCTCCCCCATTTTTATCGTGTAATGTAAACCAGAATGAAAATATGCCTCCAACCTTTGATCTAAATCTTCCCCCACTATTGAAGAGTAAATATAACATAATTGTGAAGCTTAGAATCTTTTTTGTTTCTTCTTCTTCTTCAGAATTTACCCATGGGGGTAAAACTTATAGCCTG
>NW_015150754.1:786943-794813 GCF_000732505.1 Cyprinodon variegatus
GCTACTATTGAGCAATGCCAGACCGAACTTCCCGACCTCAAACGTTGTGGGCGGGACTAAGTTTGGAATGGCACCCACGCTATAAAACTTACTTTAAATCTTGCAAAAATATACTTCTGGGGTATTGTATCCATTTTTACATGTTTGCATTGTTTTCTATCCTACAGGTATGGTGAACTACAGCGAGGTGTCTGGCTATCCTCTTGTCCAACACTGGAGTCTACGTTCTGTGTTGTACCATGTCAAACTCAACCAGTGGGTCTTGTCTCAAGGTAGAGTACTTAATTGTGTTGTTGTTAAGCTACTGACTACCTATTTCTATGCATTAACAGCAGACACACACACACACACACACACACACACACACACACACACACACACAAAAAGCCAAATTTTACATTTCAGGAAAATTTGACAACTTACCTAAGGACCATTATTAGCTAAGGAGTACTCAAATACAATACACATTCAAACTTGTTGAAGGGAATCTGAACATTTGTCAAACAAAACCTATCAAAATACATACAAAATGTCCAATTTCAACAATAGGCAGCTAAATGAAAATACAATAAATAGATGCTTTAAATGAAAAACACATACAGCTACACTAATGCAACATTATTCTCTTAGCCACACAAGCAACCTTTCAAATTAAAACCCAAACTCTGCACTTTCTAATAGTATTAGTGCCAGTAGTGGATTCTTATATGGGGACATGTGCAGCCACCGAAGCAGCTTCATGTCTAGAGCAGCATGAGATTCCCCAAGTTGTACCTAATGTTCAGGCTTACTCTAGCGGGGCATGTGCAGTAAAGACAGTAAAGCTTAACAGTATCACCACTCTATCAGCTAAGTTCATTCAACCACCCAATACAGGGAAATAATGAGGCTCATTTCATGAAGACAAAAGCATAAATTCAGTCTTAACTTTGGTGTTTGATGGTCATAATCCATAATTCCACATCGCTCCTGTTCTCCATTTTCCCAGCATCATCCCTGCATATACTACTGACTGTTTTCCACTTTTTGCGTCACCTATTGGCCTTGTGATTTTTAGAAACTGTTCTACTAGTGTGTCAATCATTCATAAATATTCTAATATTTAAACTAATTGGCAAATCCCCTTTCTGCCTCTTGACAGGAGCAGAAAGCTTTGTGATGTCCATTGTCACAATGACAATGAAAAAATATATAAGTGATATATAAGTTTACAAAAATGTTTTTGTTTTGCTGTTATTTATGTTAAGTTTAGTAAAACTCACTCTGTGAGCCATTTAAAAAAATGGGATGAATAAGTTTGCACTATTAATGCAGGTTCTAAGTCAGATACTATTTGTCAATAATATTCACAATAACAAGTTCTTTTAAGATTTATAATTATGTAAAAATATTTACAAAAACTACTTTTTTAATCCTTGCTAAATAAAAACAACAAAGCTAGCTCTAAAGAAAATCTAAGTGAGGTAAATTGAAACTGTCATGAAGCTTCTTTAGTTAACTTTTAAGAAGAAGTCCGGTCATATTCAGAATTAAAACTTCTGAAAGTACTTTAAATATGAAATTATTACAAACTGTTCAATATATGATAAGTGTTTTTAACTAAGGTTAATTTCTTTTAAATGCGCTGTACCGGGAACATCCATGTTTCTCAAAGAACACTACTGCCACCTATCGGTTTGTGACATCACGTTGCGGTATCGGCTGTTGATCAAGCGCTAGTGCTGTATCTGGTGTTTTTCACGCCGCGCTAACAGGTACAAGGGGAGATAACAAAGAAATCACGTTTGTGAGAAATCATCAGTTTAGTAATCATCATAATGACATATTTGAAATGAAATGTGTATAGCATGTTATTACAGTAGATATAGGACAAATTTATCTGGACAAAACTACAACAAAAAGAGCAGACTAATCTATGCAATACAAAATCAGCGAACTGAGAGAAAATAATTCAAGTAACTTTAAATACAACAAAAACCTAACAAAATGGAAAAACCTAAACTTTACCACACCTCTTCTAAAATAAGTAGAAGAGTCCAGTTAAGTGGCACTGGGATTATTTGCAGCTGGGACCCTTGCTTCACTGGCCCAGTCAAGCCCACATGCAGCATTACAGGAACTGGCAACACAAAAGAAAATTAGTTCAAAGTAATCCATACAAAAAAAAAAAAAGGCAAAATAATTCCACCAAATGTGTGCACTCAAATAGCCAGCAAATGTCAAGTAAAAATAATAAAAAACAATATGGTAAACAAATATAGAGTGACACATTTAAGTAAAAACAATTACCTGACCATTTATGGGGCTGCACATGCTGCCATCACAGTTCTACAAAAGTACATTTTAGCACTTTTGAACTAAATGTGAGAACATTATACTTTTAAGTTTCAGTATATGGCCAAATTACTGATTTTGTGTGCAAGTTAAAAGAAAAAAAGTTACAATGTTGAGAGGACCATGGCAACCAGGGGACCCCCGGGGTTTACCGCAGCCAGGGTTAAAGTTAGCCTGTCTGCAACAGCCAGTGGGCTCTGATGGTGGTTTATTTTGCATAACAACAATTTGAATTATGTTTATCTGACTCTGTTAATCATCATTCCCCACTAAATGGAAAAAAGTTAGAATTTATTATTATCTAGACACTATTAATAACAGGATGTGATATTCAGGTCCAGACGAGCTTTGAATGTGGTGATCTCGCTTCTGTTCCGATTGATACAGATTTGTTCTGCATGCTCTTGGAGAGTGTAGTTGGCAAGAACACTAGTCATTTTCTCATTCTTGTGAATTGAGAAAAGGCCTTTGTCTCAGTATGCAAAAAGAAACATGGTTAAATATTAAACTCATTGTGTGCAATGTGTCTCCCCCTAGTCTTCTGGGGTACTACTGTTATCCCAAGCTTGAGTAAAGCCTTTCTTGACTTGCAGCCGTTTTTGGTACTTGCAGCACTTTTACTTTAGATATGCTTGTGTGTTAGCATAATTTATGTTTGCAGTGGGTTTTGTATTTACATTGCATTTGCAATTTTTTGCTCCCTATTTCGTGTGACTGTAGCAGCATTTTTACTTTGCATGTGTTCGTGTGTTAGTATAATTTGTGTATTTACAAGTCTCATATTTGTGTTTAAAGTTGTTTATGCATTAAAAAAACTGCATTTGGCTGTATGATCTGATTGAACAGAATTGTAATGAGCTGGTGAATTGCCGCTATATAAATAAACTTAACTAAATTGAACTGCTTTAGCACTTCTCGGCCACCTTAAATCATAGTACCTATTCTAAGCAATGTAATTGCTATATGCAACCTAAACATAAATGTACAAAATGTACAAGAAATCTCAATTTTTTGTGCCTCACCCATTTCTAAGATCTTAGTCTTGGTATTGTCCTAAATATTCCTTGTTAATATTAAGTAATTTATCACTGCAATTGTGGAAACAGGCTGTGGTTAAAGTAATATTAATAACAATATAAAGCAGTTGTCAGGGGAAAAGAATCAGACTTTGTGCATCCAGCCCAATCAAACAAAAGAGACACAAAGCTACCAGCATATTATCTGTCGACTCTTATAGGTACAATCGCATCCCTTAGCTTAATGTGTAATAATTCTTAATACCTTTTAATGTCTACCTTGTCTGGAAGCAAAAGAGCAATGTGTCTTAACAAAATGAAAATTAAACTACATAAACATGTTTTCTCTCAGAGGAAGTCTGCCCCTGAATAGTAAAGATTCACATAACAGTTCACATAAAAGGTTCGTTCTTTTATGATGCACCAAACCCGAGGCTCTGTAATGGGGTGTTAAAGTTTAAAAGTAAGGTTATTACCTCGCAAGAAAAGCTAATGAAAACACACTACAGGCTGTGCCTAGGGAAATGGGTGCTTCAAACAGCTTTATGCAGTGTATAAAAGAAGGAAACTGTGGAAGTGTCAGAGTGAGATGAGTGATGATTAAAGTGGGATGGGACTTGCCATCTCCTGTGTCAAAAATAAATTCATCCTTAAGGAATTTTTTTTGCAGATCTGTTGTCAATACTGGCATTAATGCAACTTCTCAAAGCTCAGGAGTTTATCTTCAGTATTGAAGTTTCTATTTGCTCTTTGCAGCAGCTTTGATAAGCAGTGTTTCTCTATGCAGTCAAGCACAAATAAGCTATTTGCATTTACTCTTAATGTATATCTCCATAGGTCTTTCTATAAATGTGTTTGTTTTGTATGGAGAAATAGATACAGTATTTTTATTATTCCGAGTTTTTCAAAATTATCTTTTGCAAATGAATCATGTCACAAAACCACCTTTAACTAGGTTCTCATCCAAGTCCACATTTTATTCTGTTTACAGAATATCTTTAAACACAGCTAAGTCTAAGTGTGTGGGTGTGTCTGTGTCCGGCCCAGAGTCTACTCCAACCATCCCAAAAAGCAGGACATAAATACAAGCATACCGGCATCACGAACAGGGTTGGGCAACTGGATTGATAGCCGTCCTTCTCTTGTCATCCTATTCCTTGCATCAACAAATCAAGTGCTTGGTAGCTTACCTGATTCAGTAGGAAGATTATTTGAAATGCATCTCTATGAGTACCACTAAACATCAGCAATGCCACTGAGAAAAAAAAATATAGACATTTAAGGTTGCAGTTACTTTTGTGACAGGTGTGAAAAACCAATCGTTTTACTATAAAAAGAAGAAACTATTTAAAAAATCTGATGTGGAGGGCAAAAGATAAATACTGCATTGTGCTGCATGTTAAGATTGAAACAGATGGGCTGTGTCCGAACTTCTGCCATAACCCCTAAATCCTTCAATCACTTTATAGAGCGAGCGATATATAATGGACTTAATAATGAATTCTGTGAACTGACCATTCGGACAGATGGTCACTACTTATCGCTGCCCGTTGGTCACGTAACTCTGCTTCCCCGAAAGATGCACACGCCATCTTTATTTACCACCGCAAAAACAAATCCCATGATACTTTGCAAGGTGAGCTCCTGCAAAGCAATCGGGGATATATCTGCTTTTCTAGTTACCATGGATGATCTCTACTTTTCAAGTTGCATTGTGGGAAAAGTGCCTTTGCACATGAGAAACACTCCAGTCCACTACTTTATCCACTAGACGTTCAGACACTGATTCAAAATGGCGTAATCACTATATAGTGCACTATACAGTGATTAGGGCAGACTTTCTGACATAGCCATGTTTGAGTTTAATGATGTGTACTCTGAAAGGAGTTCAAAACCCTGTACAAGATTATACAGCAATCATCACTTCCTTCTTTTTCCCATCTCTAATTAAATGCCGTTCAATTTAAAAGTAAGATCAAAGTGCCTCTTCAATGAATACTGTTACCATGAAAACTGTTGAGATACGTAACCCACTATATTTACTTTACCAGCTAAAATGTGAAGGATGTACATTTTCATGCATGTTTTTATCACTAATTATATGGGAAAAAAGGAAAACATTTTGTGGGTGGTTTTTAAAAGTGAAATTTAGTCTCTCATTCTGGCTAGCTGTAAATATCATTCAATAATCCTAATTACTGACGTTTTAAAGATTTTTTTTTTAAACCCTGATAAATAGTTCTCACCTGATAAGTGCAGCCACTCCTCCATAAATACAGCCGTGACACTTCTAATGCATTTCCAGAGGTGCTGCTGTGGTTTGGAAGTGGCTGTGATGTCTGCTGAGGATACACTTTCTATTTTCTCCTCCCTCATAAGCGACTCAACATCCTCCATCCTTTCTTCCTCTTTTAAATCCCATTTCCCACTTTAGCTCATCATATTTCAACAGGCACTGGAGGGTGAGCCAACTGATTTTTACATTTGATAGCAAAGCCCCCCCATCTCTCATCCTCACTATGCTCTCTGTCTCTCACTTCAGCGGCCTCCTAATTTAATTTCTTCGGAGAAGTTAGAGCGAGTGAAGCGTGAGCTGTGAGATATTAATACTGCTTCCCTTGAAAATCATAATGATAAACTGCTATTGCAGTTTTGCTTTCCAATATTTGCTGAGCAAGATTTCTACTGAGCATATGGACATTTTGTTATAGTGTGATCAATGTAGCATTTGAACCCTCCCTTCTCATGCCTTTTACATCCTTATTCCACCTCCTCATTGAGTTCCCATGTCAAGTGACTGTATCCAAAATTAAATATCAGACAGTAACATATACCTACCACATATACATTTCATTTAAATTGATCAATACTTACTCATTGATTGATTCTTAAAAAAATGTCTTAAAATGTTGTAGTCATAATAAAATCTATGTTAAACTGTCCTTAGAAAGTGCTCTGGCCAGTTCAGCCATATGGTCTGTTTAAATATATACAGTAATCTTTCTTTCAAGGACGGATAAACTGCTTTAGTCATTTGTTATCCAGCTCTCCAGTAGTGTAAATCTATGGGTGAAAAGGTTAGAGGACTGTTTAACTTATAGTGGAAGGAAACTCTTGTCCCTCTAGCTCTTTTGTGCCCATATCAATAAAGCACTTTACCAAATAGGAATGATATTTAAACAGATGTAGCGGCTTAAATATTTTTAGATTTTTAAGTCATAATGTTTTTGAATTTTCGCGTTGATCAGTTGACATCTCTAGAATAACTAATTCACATATATTAAGTGTCTTCACAATATTCATTTACTCTAAAAATATATATAATTGTACAAATTAACTATTGATATGCAAGCTATTTTATCAGGAGTAGGATCTAAGTACAGACAGGTGGATGAAGGCAACAAATAAATTATTAAGAATGAAGGTTAAAAAAAAGCATTACTGAGTAGGAGTAAAAGGAACTGACTTGGCGGAAATTTTTCAGGCTTCTTTTCAGGCTTGGTCGCAATTTGAACTGGCAAGACAGAACACAGTATGCAGGGTGAAGGCAAACTGTTAAGAAACTAAAAGAGATGGCACATGTAGGAACTATAGTTCATGGATTTTACATTTCTGAGTATTATGTGCAAATGTAATTACAGAAACTTCACGCTCCTTGGAGATGGCCTTATAATCTTTAGCTTCAACATTTTTATCTATTATTTTTTGTCTAAACTCATAAGAAAACGATTTATTCTGCTTCCTCTGTCCATGTAGAGTGTGGTGCACACCATACTGCACAGTGACTACCTGTAACCCCATATATATGTAGACCCACTGACAAAATCGTAGAACCTGTTATGCCAGTTGGAGGGTAAACTGTCGGCCCAACTCCAAACCAGCCCCTAAGCACTAACCCTCCAATTGCACATTCCCATGAAGGCTCCGCCACATTTAGTGGCACCCCAAACCACTTAGTGAGTTGGGCCAGTTTAACGTTTAGTCCTTGAATAGTCTGCATCAGATGCAGCCTCGCTGGAATTCAGCAGCAGGTGTAACAGCGGCCTGGTGGAGGAGGAAAACGTAAAAACTTGATTAATACCAAAATCGAAGGTCCTATTTGAAATAGTTTTGACCATAAACATTTGTTTTAAGAAAGGAGCAAATGTTTGATTTTATGTTAACCTGCGCCACAGAGCTACAGCCAGGCACATGGGGCATCTTTGTTGCCATAACAGTGACCGCTTTCCTTTACCACATTCAATCAAGGTGCCCTCCTCAGCTGAAAGTGTGACTTCATTGGGAGTGACACTTGAAAGTTAAGGGTTAGTGGTTAGGGGGTGGTTTGGGATTCAGCTTTCATTTACCGCATCCCTTTAGTCACTTTTATTTTTGTCTATTCGATGGGTACCATCAATTTTGTTCAGGGCTGTTTCATTAGTTTAGTACATAAAATAATTCAGTTGAAGCATGGTTGAAAAGCAATCTCTGACTTTAATTTGTTGATTTTCTTAAAACTGCTATGTATTTGTTGTTAGATT
>NW_015150754.1:796906-842121 GCF_000732505.1 Cyprinodon variegatus
GATAAATAATCTTCCTGAGCAGTTCCTCAGTACTAGTTTCTCTTCATCGCTTTGATTCTCATTTGTGTCTTTCCCTGATGTCTCCTGGTTTTATTAGTTGTTTATTGTTGTTGGATTCGTGTTTCTGTTGCCATCTATATCCAATAAATCTGCCACAAATTATTTTTTGCACCTTCATCTCTGCATTTGGGTCCTCAACCAACCAACCCAACCCTGACATGAAGACTCTGTTTCCACAAGGGCTCATATAGATAAATCCTCCTCGTCTTGAAATATGCCACAATTAAGGCTTAAATCCCAGGAGAGAAATAATTCAGATGAAAGATAAAACTTCAATACAAAAAAGAATCCAACTGCCACAAATCAAAGCATCTGCCTGCTTTTTTAAGCTTGTTGATTATTTAAAAGCTTTAAAGAATACTTAACTTGCATTGGGCTAGATCCTACATCATATTTTCAGTCCATGTGAGATTTAATTTAATAGTTTTCTCAGTTTTTGATTTATTCTAAAACCAAGTTGTGATCTAGGCAGTACTCCTGAAACAGCTTTAGGTTTGAAAAGAGTCAAATGTATGACTCCCTTTGCTTTTTTTTTTATTTCCTCTTACAAGAAGCAAAGTTTGCTCATATCCATGAGTGGACAGTGTGGATAATCCTCACTCTTTGCTTGAAAGAGTTCATGAATAGTAAGCAGATGACTCAGATGTCCACCTAATTCCATGTAAGACGCTTGGTGTCAAACACCTAACATCAGCTTTCAGGTGCTGCTCTGATGATAAATACCTTTTTGTAGTTGCTGAAGTGAGACAAAGTGGATTAAAGGGGGGAATTTAGAACACTAATAACAAATTAATGGTGTAAATATCTAAACTCCTTAATTTTATTCCCTTTATCTGATTTACCGTAATAATTACTGTCTATTAAAAAAAGTGTAGAAGATTAGGTACATTTTCACTTCCGGTCAAATCACGTTATCATATGAGGGTTTTTGTTTTCCTAATAGCATAGAAGAAAAATAAAAAAATTTTCTTGAATTGTTTGGAAATCATATATAATTAGTATGTTAAAAATACAACCACAAACCATTTGTTATCTTTAAAGCACATCAGCAGTCATGTTCAGTAGTAGCCATTTAAAATTTCCCCACTTTTCTTGATGGGTCCTTGGTTGGTCCTTGGCTGGTCCCCTAAGATTCCTTTTTTTTAACATCAATCTTTGTACTAAAATTTTCTTTCTGTCATGATTTGTGGACTTTCAAGCTGTAAAGAGAGGCATCATCTCCTGGTCAGACACTGTAATTCAGTGAAAGGGTGGAGTCAGAGTACAAAAATATGCACGCCCAGGAGAAGGAGGGGGTCACTCCAGTGGCTGGAAGTTGGCTACCATTCGGCTGGCATTTGGGAAGAGCTGTTTTGAATTCCTGCTACTGTACTGCTGCTTTTCATGCTGCACTGTTTGTCTGATCGCAGCATTTAATTCATTTTAATGTGAGGAGTCTTTAACAATATATATTTTCAAGTCTGTGGTATTTTCAGTGATTAGTATTGTAAATATCGAAATGTGAGAATCAGAGTGTTCAGTCCGTTTTAACACCAATTGAATGGGGAAGAAAGACTAACATTAGTCTCAGAATTCCTTCCTGCCTAGGGTCAAACCAGAGTCTCTTCAGATGCAGCCAGATGTTTGCTCAGATGACTTTGCTAAAGGATCGTGACAAATAATCCCATTCCAAAGGACATTCAAAAACATACAGATTTTAAAAAAAGTCTCCCCAACAATTATAGAAAAAATGGTTTGTTTGTTCTTTTAAATATCAAATGCAGAGATATGTTAGAGGACAAAAAAAGTTAATTAATATTTTAATCCAATAGACTCCACATAAAAAAAAGAAATTAAATTAGGTAGAAAAATTATTGGTTTTCATGTCTTACTCTAAATGATATTTTCTGTAAATTCCCCATCATCCACCTCTAAATATTTTCTAATTGGATTTAAATTAAGTGTATATGTAGGATGGTCCAGAATAGAGGTTTCCAGATTATTCTGTTAAAGAGCTCTTTTTAAAAAAATGCATTACGAGTTGAACAATTTCCCTGCTGTAAACCTAGTGATGAGCCCATGGATAAGGGCCTTCTATCCAGGAAAGACATGCTGCAACATATGATATAGCCAGTTTTGCTTTGACCTTTCTGCACAACCTGAAGCTCCATACTGTTGGTGCAATAACGGAAAAATCGATACACATCAACCAACTACCTTTACTAACTGAGCTGTGCTTAAAAAAAAACTAGTAAGATCTACCTGTTGTAGCTGTTACTTTGAAATCCATCAGAAGCATCCAAAAGAAATTTGTTGTCAGAGAATAACATTTTCTTACGCTTTTGAATGTCCATGTCTGTTTTTAAATTATACACTCAAAAGCTGCAAGTTTTCAGCATGATAAGCGATGTGGCCCTTGAAGGCTCGTGTTGTTTTCCTATCCATTTTCTGGTTATTGTGCTACTGTCAGCACCAAGAAAGTCAGTCTTCCCAGAGTGCTTACCGGATTCTCTGACTCAGAACAGGTGACATTTTTTTTTAGTCTACCACTTGACTTTTTTGTGCCATAACCCTCAGGATCTATAATAATTTCAAAATGACTGTCTTACTGAATCCAACCTTGGCAGAAATGGGTCATCGCAAGAGGCCTTTCTTGTGCAGCTCAACTCTCTTGACACATTTAAAGATGGAAAGTGTTTTGCGCCTTTGCTTTCAGGAGGTCATGCAGCATAAATACTTGACATAAAATAACAAGTAGATCAGATTTTTGTGCAGATTTTGGCTATTCAAGAATATAGTTTTTCAACTTTTCATCAGCTGATTAAAAGCTTGTTTAAACACAGTATTAATCAATGAATCTTTTCATACATCTTTGAAATTGTCCAGCTGCATGAAATGAAAATGTTTTAAATTTCTTACTTAGTCTTTAGAAAGAGATGTGATATATATATCAGTTGTTTTTAAAGACATTTGGATAATCATTTATTTAGTTAAGTTATTTATTCAGAAAAGGTTTTGAAAACTATATCACAGAGAGGAAAGTTGCCCCACAATCTACCTGTAAATATTATCCAAGTAACTTGTATTCTGAGACACAGAGTCGTTTTTAAGGATTTAATGTCATTAATTCCCTCTTCTGCATTGCTGCTGATGCTAAGGTCTGTTTAATCTATGTTCATTACAAATGTCCTTGGTGGTTGACTTCATGCATCTACATAGATTCTCCCTTTTTTATCCACTTATTCAATGACCAGGTGTTTCTCATGTGTAAAAGCATGGTCAGGTGATAACCATGGGAAGGGAAATCGACTGAGCACACATCCTCCGACTCTGATGGAGCAGATTTTTTTTTTATTATTATTATTTTACTCCCTCTGTTTAGATACTTGAGCTTTTAGGTAGTTAATATCTGTATGGAGTACCAGGTATGCACTATCCATCTTAACATTACTTGAAAGGAGAATCAATTTAGATTAAAATCTTGTACCTCATTGTCTGTCAGTAAATTACTTAAATTATTTTTGGGAAGATAATTTCTTTACTTGTCCTGCTTATCCACTTTAAAATTAGCATGTGATTATAAGGGAAATATCTTTTTGTCAATATAAATTATTCATTATACTTTCATATAAACATATAAACAAATATATTATAAATTGATATAATCTCCAAGTGCTATTTAAAATGGAGCCTAGGCGGAAGTTCAACTGAAGAAACTCTTTGTTTTCCATACACCCATCCGCGACACAGCCAATCAGCTTTGAACAACGCCTCCACGATAGCCAATCGGCACCCAAAGCTCATCTTGAAAGGCCTCCGATACACACCTGTCTACTCCTGTGCGCAGGCGGCGGATGCGCTGTGACTTCATTCAGATGACACCGTTTCAACCCACTTCCATCCCCTCCTCCACCTTCGTAACTAAAGCTTCATCAGAGTGTCATTCCTCTGGGACACTTACTGCGTTCCCTGTCTCATCTTTACCGGTCCGGCAGAAGACCGCCATGTGTAGCCTGGTTCTGCCAGAGGTTTCTTCCCAACGGGGAGTTTTTTCTCTTCACTGTCGCTTTATTCTTGCTCATCATGAACAGGTTCTCTCAACCTGGGTTATCCAACTGGACTTCCGTCTTCCAGATCCCTGAGTGAAGCTCTAGTATCAGCTCACGCAGTCCACTGGATCTCCCCAAAAGCTCAGCATACCATCTCCCTAACCAAAAGTCTACAGACTGACCAACTTCATCTATTTCCACTCCACCACAAGTTTCAGGCCTGGGGGGAAACAGCCCTATTCTTTGCTCCTGTTCATGCATATCTATCAAAATTAACTGCTATGTTTCCTGCTGAGTTCTGAGCGCCAAAAACAAAGTAATTGTATCAATAAATTTATCCTAATTGTCTTTTCTCTTTGTGTGAGTTTTTTTCAGATTGAAATAGCACTTAGTACGAACTAATTAAAAATGCCACAACAGTAATGCCATCATCTGCTTTCTATCTTCCCAGCTTTTAGCTCTGCAATCCATTCTCTAGACGGGGCAACGCAGCGCAGCGACTTTGTCTCGATCCTGAGGGAGTTCGGGAACCACTATGTACAGGAGGCAGTTTATGGCTTCCAGGAGTCCTGTACCATCTGGTACCCCAACAAACAAGTCCAGAGACAGCTGTGGCTGGAGTACCAGGACATCAGCAAAGGTAGGACATTAAACTTACACACTGTGTACGTCATTTGATTTTGATACAATATATGCTTTAAAAGAAATAAAAGAGCTGGTGTGCTAAGCTTCGGCTTTGTGATTAAATGGTGTTGATTCTGACTAAAATTTGTCCACATTTGAAAATATCCGGAACAATTTTTCACTTCTTGAATAATCGTGTCTTTCAGACGACAGTAGATTTTATTTTCAACTTACCTTGTGAAGCTCTTCAATCTATGCATACTTTGTTTGGCTCAACAATGTTCTTTAACAACCTAAAGCTTTTGACCTTACCAGAAAATGGTGTATTTTCGTTGTTTGATACAGCAACTATTTTTAGTTTTAAAATAGCCTTTTGAAAGCATATAGTAGCCGAGCAGACAACCTACTCTACTGATCAGAGTCCAAGTTTCTTGTCTACTTTCATGCTTGAAGTTCTGCTAACTGTGCCTTGTTTAACGTAACGATTTATCTATGTACTGTAGGCAACAGCTCTGTGCTTGTCAGCAGTTCTTTTATCAGGGAAGATCAAAACATGTTTGTGTGGTTTGCTGTGACACACGACAGTGCAATGCCACATTGTGGTCATTGATCAGTGTTGCTTTGAGGTAAAATCTGCACTATTACAGCTCAAGTAGTCACACTAAATGGCAAACAATCAAAAGAACCACTATCTAAGCTTTCCTTGAATTGTTAGTACATGTCAGCCATTCATCTGCTTCCTGCTGGTAGTTATTTATATTTTTTTATTCAGTAAGTCACAGCAGAAGTTTGTGTAGCCATTATCTGTTGGCGTTTTTCACCACTGTTATTTTCATACCGTCTATGAAATTCAGCTTGTATCATTGTTGATTGTTTAGCTTAGTCTGACCAAAAACAGTCTTTGTTTTACCTAGCCAAGGAATTTTTAAATATTAGTAAGCTTACCTATTGACAAAATTACATTACTAATACTTTCCGGGCCATCTAAAAACATGGTGTTTTGTCAACAGCTTCTTTCGTAGGTATAAGAATATTCATTCTTGGTTAACCATGTGTGAACTTTTCACCAAAGGTCCACAGGGATTCTGATGATCAATCAGAGCAATCAGAGTTAGTGCTTTTAGTACAACAATGAATTAGGTTAAATATTCTAAAACTATATTTTATAATCAACTCCAAGTAACAGTTTTTAATAATTTAACAAGGCCATACTGACAACAGGAACTTTATATGCTGGTAAAAAATACTTATTTTTTAGAGATCCAGTTAGCAAAAATATTAAATCAAATTCATTTTTACTGCATGTTTAGACTGACATGGTTATTAAAGCTTTAATCTACTAGGAATCACAGAGACATTTGTTCACACATTTGTTTGCACAGCAAGAAGGTCCTCGGTTGACATCATAGTCTCCGCAGGGACGTTTAGATGTTGTGCGTAGGTTTCCTACGGGATCCCTGGTTTCCCCTACCATGAAAGACATGCTGGTATGGTCTGGTCAGCCGTTAGTGGCGGCATGCTCAGTCACAACGAGCACAATCTATAAAATTCTGTGGTATATAGCCTTTTTTAAATCATGACAAATAAAGCACCTTTACTGATAAAATACTGTTAAATAACATAGTTTTGTTTTGGCTTCTCTTCATAATCTTCAGTTTCCAGGACATTGTTATTTTAGATACATCCAGGTTAAATATTTTCCAGAATTTTAAAAATTGCTTGAAAACTGGAAACACCAAAACAACAAATAATGTATTTTAGGAGGTCCTTTGCAATATTAATATTGTGCTATTATTGCTATGATGATGCAATGTTCACCTCTTACATACAAGTACAAAACTACATTATGTATGTTTTTCTTGTTACCATTTCCCAATATCATGACACATGCACCTGTGCTACAGCAGCTAGCCAAACAGAGAAACCACTGATAGTGCTTTAAAAACAAATGTAGATTTTCAAATTAAAAAGGAGCCTATTCAAATCTGTTTTTATAATTGAATGTACTTTCTGCAGGGTTAATAATAGGAGATTCCGTTGACTACTGCCGCCCAGTCCAGGGCATCTAAGCAGACAGATGTGACATGTTTGCTGTTAGATGCCCAGGTCTGGTCTGAATGAAGGAAATAAATCAAATCACACAAACAGTCAAACATTCTATGTTTGTTTGCCAGCAATTTATGTACAAACCTGTTTTCTGTAGAAAATTGATATCCTTCAGATAAAGGATGGTTTGTTAAAAGAACATGCTCTCATTCTACCAAGTCAAACATTTTTTAGAAAATGAATAAAAATGTTTGGGTTATGATACTGCATCTATAGGAATATATACTGATTTTATTTTTTGTTTGAGTCTGAGTGTCTGCTTGTCTACATGTTTTTTTTTTTTTTTTTTTTTTTTACAAAAATCTATCAAAAATTCCTTTTTTTGTCCTTTCAAACGGGAGCACTGTGATTACACTGGGCTGTGAGGCGATTTAATCGAAGTGGGTAAATATTTCAGCTTGGCCCAGGACCATCTGTTTCAAGGAACACAAAATTGATTCCATTGGCAAAAACTTGGAATTCGAGTCATCTTTCTTAATCTCTTCCCGCCATCTTGGAAACATCCTGCCCTTTTGCAGGGAGTAATGAGCTCACTGGAGAGTTTGATGATCCATGTCCCCACCCTTTGCTCCAAATACAAGATGTGCCTGACTGCAGCTTCCTGCCACCATATTCATGGGGAAGTCAGGCTGATCTTTGTCTGAATTCTTGCTGATTGGATCACAGATGTGTCCACTCCTTTTTGGTGTTGGTCTGCATTTATATATATATATATATATATATATATATATATATATATATATATATATATATATATATATATATATATATATATAAGGAAGGGTGTTTGAAGGGAAGTGTTGTGTTGAATTTATGGTCAAGTTCTATACTTATCAATGTCATTATTAGAAATAACTGAGTAAAAACATGCATCAGACCATGGTTGATAAATGCAAAAAAAAATATATATATATATGAATAAACTCTGTTCTCTAAATTTAAATTAAGATTCACATCATTTGTTTCCTAATGATCCACAAACCCGAAAAGCACACACTAAAATATATAGGGAGAGACAAATTCCTGTGGAAGTCAGGTTTGTGTAGACTTAGCCATAGCTCATTAACCGTGGTCAGTCAGTGGATGTGTTGTGTGTAGTGGTGGTGGAGGGTTTGTGCTGTTGGTCATGACGCCTTGTCCTGGTGATTAATAGCACTTTGTTCCTTTCTAAGGGATTTGATGTGAGTTTCCTATTGTCAGACACATGGCCTCAATTACCACACCAGAGATCAGACAAGAATAGCATGGCAGCCGCTACTGCTCCCTACACGTTTTCACAATTTATTACATTAAGAAACTGCATTTGATGTAGAAGTTGTTTCTGTTAGAGGTGGCTCCCTTTTGGAGGTTTAGTTAAGAAAGTCTCTCTGTTATCCTAGGAAATTATTTTGTTTTCTAAAAAAATCTAATTCTGATCTCTGATGACCTAAAATTATAAACAAAAGCAATATTGCTTTAGTTTATTTATACACCTTAAAAAAAATATAAAAACTCATTATGTAATAAATATATTGGTTTCATATTTTCCCTTACGAGCAGGCATATTTTTAAAATACATTCTTGAATGTAACGTAATGGTTGAAGGGCCTAGGGAAGCTGACCATGTTGCCTTCCCTTCTTCAGCTGCTCTGCACTAGTGGCGCGAAAATAGTGAATCCTTGTAACAGCTTAGCACGACATGTCTGCTAAGTGTTACAGCTGAAGGGACTTTATTGAAGAACCACATCATGGCGCTCTAATTAACCCAATATTGTGTCACCTTACATTGAACATTAAAATATGTTTACACTGTAGAATCCAGGAAAACAATTTAAACTCTAGAATGCTTTGAATCTTTAAAGTTATATATTATGTGTTTGTACAACATCAATATTTATATATTTTAGACATTTTTTTTAAAGGATATTGCTACAAGTTTAGTAAATGGAGCACTTTCCCGCTCTTGTGTAATATTTGCCAGCCAGTTACAAGCTATTGCTATTGCTAATTTTAATGCTACTGTAACAAAACCAAACATTCGTCTTAAAATTTCAGAAAAGACGCACCAACCTCTGCATTCCTTCTGACTCTCTTTGTTTCCTTAAGTCAATGTGTGTATTAAATTAATGTATATTTTAAATGAAAGTTAATGCTTTTATTTTTGCAGCACTCTTAATGTTTTGTTGATGTACTATTTTTGACATGTTAATCATTTCGATCAAAAGGTTGTAGCTGTGACCTTTAAGGAAGGCTTTATGTATACTGCCCAATTAACCATGTTACACTGATTTAAACTTCAGGAAATTAAAGGGGTTTTTATGCATCTTACTTTGGTTGGACTCTTGGCTTAAATAATGAGTGTTTATTGGGATAAAGAATGTGGCGTGCTTTTGCCACAATGTCAAGTTCTCATTTTCCCCAGGCTGTCTCTTTAATGAAAAAAATTAGCATTTACCAGGCAGACTTTTACAGTTGGGAATTCCAAGTATTGTCTATAGTGTCTTTTTTTTTATTTACCTTAGCCTTTTCCCAGGATTGAAACAATTCCTCACTTTGTGCTTCAATTTCTCTAAAAGGCCATGGGACATTTATTTAAATCAACCTGAAAAAAATGCACTACATCTTCAATACAGTGGGTGGTACTAATAACAATACACAATATGCTTTACTCTTACTGTAACTCCCAGTACCATATAGCTTAATTATTTTTACGTGTTTGTGTGGACTACTTTGGCAAATGAAATTGATTTGGATAATGACAGCAGTACCATAAATGTGTGCCAGCTGATAATTCAAACATTTTGTCACCAAAACTTAGATTTATTTTTTTTTATTTATTTTTTTTTTATGTCTGGACAACCAGTGGCCTTGCTTAAATGTTGATGGTCTAATTCTTTTTTTTTTTTTTTTTTTTTTTTTGGTCTAATTCTAACCCCTAGTTTTGTTTTGTTGAGTCTTTTTGCCCATAAAGTTTGTTTTCCCATGCCTTGAAAGAGCAGATAAGCAACAGAATAAAGACTGATATTGTACTCTTGCCTTTCAAAGGGATTAAAATGTTCAAAGTTATGAAAAAAGCTTATCAAGAATCGCATGGGCAGCTAAAAAAATTTACCCAGAAATGTCTGAAATGTTTTTTTTTTTAAGAAGATCACTGAACAGTGTCCCTTTTCTTTCACAACTTGTGGGCTTGAATATGATTAGCCAAATTTACTTTACCTCTTATGTTTACTGAGTGACCTGTCAATGAAAATTTGCAGAATTTGCTTGAAAACAGCTTCAGATGCACTGGAGATAAAGTATGTCAGAATCATCTAACAGCAATTTAAAGTGCAATATTTTTCACTAGCAGAAAGTGACATCACTGAGCTTGCTAAATGTCAGATTAAAAAAAATGCTGATACAGGTTTTTATACAACAAAAGGTTTTTCTGAAGTAAACAGGGCAGTCAGCATTGCCTCCAAGAATTAAATGTCTTTGTATTTTTATTACATTCTACTCATTACTTTCTTTTTCAATTAAATCACTTCAATCTCATTCATCCTCCTTCCTAACCCTCAGTTCCCTCCTTCACTGAGCGATGTGTCAGCCCTTAACCAGTGTCCTGTTCTGCTTTGTATGGTGATGTGTGTAGTGTGACCGTCGTGCTAGAAACAAGGTAAAAATAGATGCTTCGTTTATCCTATTAGGGACTGTCATTTTAACGCAAATCCTTCCTGAAGTAAAGAATTGTTGAAATGAGAGAGCAAAGGCAGGGATGTGTTGAAGATGAGATGAAAAGACTTGGGAGAAATTATATGTTGGCAGGCCTGACCTGTTAGACGCTTGTACACAAGCACACAGCACAAACACCTCAGATTAACACCACCTGCCTGGCCAAGTTATCGCGCTGCATTGTGCTGTTAGTTTTTACATGCTCAACTACAGACACCTCAGTATACATGCCTTAAGTCTAGGTATGTAGTGCAAAAATGTCCATTTAAAAATAGCCAAACAACAGTAAAACTAAAAGGCATATCTATGTAATGCTTATTTTCATAGTGCCCTTCCTATATGGAGCATAAAGTTTTGCAGCACTCATTTCCCAACATTTGGCTGTTTGAAAATATTCTAATTGTAATAAAACATAGATCCATGTGAGCTCTTAATTACCGCCCATCATTCTTCATTTACACAATAATGTTGGGAAAGTAAATTTGGGAAGCATTAAGCAATATAACATTTAAGCAAGTTACTACAGTTTCTACTGTAGTATCCAGACTGACTAATTACCCAGCTTATATCATCTCTATTATCTTGTTACTCTATAAGGGAAAAAAAACACAAATTTACTTAAAAGAAAGAAAACAGAATTTTAGTACCGTACTAATAAAATGTTTACTTTTGCCTATTTGAAAACATTGAAATTAAGTCTCTTTATGATATCTTTACATTGGTATGATAACATTATTACCTGGTCCAATACCAACCTACATCCACCTGAGGCTAGACATTGTATTTATATTTATTAATTTATATTTATAATATATTTATTTATATTTTAATTTTAAACAGGAAACTTGTGTGAAAAAAATTACGTAAACAAGGATTTTTACCTCACTTAAGTGTTGGTCATCGGTCATTTACACTTTGGTAAATAAAATCTTTACGGTTACCAAACTTAGGTTTCAAAATCATGCAAGAAATGTTGGGGAACTGAATTAATTTTGTAAAAAGCTAAACAGTCAGTTAATTTAATTGTTTTTTTTTTTTAATCAATATATGTATAAAAACTAATATGGTAACCAGTGGTAGTTTTGTTGCTGCTAACATAACCGCATTCCCCAGATGAGTAGAAACACTGTTGAAGCTTTTATGTGGCAGATATATATTGATAGTAGTGTCTATCACACTTCGTTCACACATCGCCTTTTTCATCCATCCCATATGTCTTATAGCTTATTGCTCTATTAGAGATGTTTTCAAGTAAAGCATGAAATAAGAGTCAGAAAATGTTAAATATGTTCTGATAAAATGTCACCTAGTCAGCCTTTAGCCTCAGGCTATAAAGTCTGCTATAAATATTCTTCTTATTCAGGTTAAGGCTCAAGCCGTACACTTTTTTTTTTTTTTTTTCCAAGCGCAAACTGCTAACAATTTTAAGTTCTGGTACAGGACCCTCCTCACTTTATTTTTTTGGTCTGGAACCTCAGGGGGATTTTTAATGTCCAACACTTCATGAAAATAGGCAAAACAAGTAGACAAAGTAAAATATATATATAAAGAAGGTAAAGTAATATAACAAAATAAAATTTAAAAGTGAAAAGGGGACACCTTTTTAAATAGGAAAGAATAATAATGCAGTGCAATTATTATTATTGAAAAGCTTATCAAGGCCACATTCCCTCCTGCTCAGAATTATTGTGCAGAGTTGGTTTTCTCAGGTAAACATGTAGTTTGCATTAGACAAAGACATTAGCGATTTATAAGAACAAAAAAAAAATTATTTTAAGTGTGGGGCACCTCCCATTAACAAAACAAAGAAAATTAGGTGGGGAGTGATAGCAATCATTCCTTATATTTACACGTAAAACAATATAAACCAATTTATATTGTCTTCATTCGGAAACCAGGATGTTTTGCTGTTTCTAACAATCACCAAATATAATTTATACATTCAAACCATAAAGCAGAAAATTACATCCTGTATATTTCGTACTTTTCTTTTGTCTTTTTGGAGCCGATAACTACTTCATACGGAGAAACTAAAAACACCCTTAAAAACAAATAAAGCCCTTGATCAATAAAACAAAAATAACATCAGAGTCTTAGTAATGATTGAAATACTGCTAAATAATGGCACTGAACCTTATTTCACTTCATTTTTTAAAAGTAAGATTTTACTTTATGCTTCTAATAAAAATAAAACACTCTTTAAAACTAATTTGTAATTGTAATTGGTGAGTAGGACATAATGTACTGTGCTGCATTGTGTTGTGTGTCTCAAATAACAGCGGTAAAAGCTCTTGTGACATCCACAAATGACTGTAATTCAGAAAATGTAATAAAACCTCAACTTTATTGAAACAAAACAACAGCTTTTGAATTCAGTATCAGATAATTTACTTTAAATAGCCAACATTTAGAATATGTATATTCTTATATGTATGTGCAGTTATGTGAATGCTGTACATTTATTTAAATTTGGTGTGGAGATATTCTAATACAACTTATTCCACCTTTAATCATGCTAATGAGTTTATTTTTGTTAGCTGCCAGAGAAGTAATTAGCTATGGGAAAAAAATAGTGGAGTAAAATTTCCTGGTAAACAGATTATTGGCTCTGATTTATAATTTTTGATAACTGTATTTTTCAGTGACATCTCCCTGAAAAGTCTGAGAAATTCAGTCGAATATACGTATAGCTTGTTAGAATTGAAGTTGTAGAGGCGAGTGGGAAGAGGTAAAGCAGAAAGTTGTTAGGTGATGGTTGGAGTGTTGGGGAAAAAGAACTGACAAAGAGCTGCCTTACAGAAGGGAGGGGATAAAAGACTGGAGAGACTTTCAAAAAGAGCTGAGGAGAGCATATTATAAATAGCAGAAAAATGGTGTGATATGGAGAACCAACAGTGAAGGAGCTGTGGAGAGGAGATGAACACAGGGGAAGCTGTTATATGGCGGCAACAGAGAACATCCGAGAAGGTGTGGGTGAAGGTGTTGGAGCAGATGTCATCCATCCATAGAGAGGAGACAGGGTGATAAATGCCCTCTGCCTGTTCAGTCACTAGACAATTACAGACAGACATGCAGCAGATGTCTGCCAACTCAGAATATTCTGTCCTTAAATGTTTCCACCTTGATGAGTGTTAGAACCTTTCTTATGGAACCTGCTCATCTATTCTAATAAAAAAAAAGTTTTTTATTCATTCTTGTAAAAATGGGTTTAGCTCAGCGTATTTAGTGAAAGAGACCTGTACCATCTTAGCTTGCTGGTGAAGACCAGAAACAGATTGTTTGCATGCTGTACCAGGAAAGGTTAAATGGAAGTGTTGGCTTTAAAAAAAACTCAGAGGTTTTTTTCTTTACTTATTAGTCACAACATCATTATGTGAAAATAGGAGATCCATATTTACTTCTCCTAATTTGTAAATTAAGTAATAAATAATTTGATATATGTTATTTACTGTACTGTATTTACAGTAACATTGCTAACTATGATTACAAAAGAACGTTAGTGTTTTTCTTAATTCTCATACTATAGAAAGTAAAACATGAACACAAACTTTACAACATTGCCACAATTAACCTATTTTACAAATTATAAAATAAAATTCAACATCTATGCTCTTAATTTTTCATTTATGTGTTTATGCTTTTCTACTGGTGTAATGTTTAATTTTATGTAATAGATTAACAAAAAGAAGTGCATTATTATAAAGGTCGTAGCTAAAATGTTTTCATGAACACAGTTCCTTTTTTAGAAGTAATACATCCTCAGAACGTTTAGAGGGGTGCAGAATAAATGTATTGTTTACTGTAAGAAAATATATTTTTTTTATATAAATAATTGATTATGACGTCTACAGCAAAGGATCCCGCACTGTAAACAATAATAGATTTATTGTATTATTGCTTATTGCTGCTCCATTCTAGGTTGAAATCATGTAAGATGTTGCAAAGGCGTTGCCATATCCTAGTAGCGTTGCCATAGACCTTAGAAATTGTTTCTTTTCTTACATCTCTTACCCCAAAATCCCACATCCTCCATAATCCCCAGATTCCAGATCCTCCGTAACCGCTCCGCCCCGCTCATGTACGACAAAATAGTAACTACAAATTATAGCATAATTCTTCAAAAAATAAGAACTTTTAATTAAATTATTGGTTACAAACTACTGGTACTTCAACATACCAGGAAGCAGATTTTTCATCTCGATTAAAATATTTAGATTTTAATCGAGATGATTCATCAAATCCAGTCACAACAATATCCAAGACTGCATCTTACAACTTCAAAAGAAACTTCTTATCGCAGGCATGGATGAAATGATGCTGAGTTTGAAGGTAGAGAACAAACAAAGTTTGTATGATCGTAATTATCCTTATTTCAAAGACCCACAACGAAAGAAAATGTTTGCACAGAAGCTGCTGGTGGGTTTTAAATATTTAAAACTGTATTAAATAAAGCGTCCATTACCTCGTATTGTTCATATGAATTAACAAATAATAATACCTTGCATGCTCTCATCAAGCTCCAAGGAACTCAGAGCAGAGCAAGACGGGACGAACACCCAAGACTGTAGGCATTGATTTGCGCAGGCGGTCTGGGACAGAGTGGGATGGCTACCAAGGATGCTGGAAAAAAACAAACAAAACAAAAGAAAAACAAGGTTGAACATTAGTCAAGCTTATAAGTAATGGTGAAGCTTTAAAGAAGCAAAGGGGCCTAAAACAGGTCTGTTCTTCTAAACTGTAAGGGCTAATGTTAATGAAAGGTTGACATCAGCAACTAGCTGGCAAACTGCAGGAAGTAAGAGCGTGAGCATGACTTTTACTCCTCCTGAACACATACTAATTGGGAGGAGTGAAACTTGCAGTTATCAACTTTAAGTTGAAATAAATATATGGTTTTCAAAAGTTGGAAAAAGTGCAGCATTTGTATTCACTACTACCATAGTTTTCTTTGCAGGACCATGTTTTGATAGAATTATATATTTTGAAGGTATGTGTTTACTAGGGCTCAATTACAGACAGACAGTTTTGAACACACAGTTTTAAAATATTACCACATAAATTATTAGTTTAGCATCCTACAAAACTGCCCATGCCAAAAAAACATTTGCAAAATTCCTGCTCATCTTTATCCCTATCCAGGATGAAATGCTTTGGCAATTATGTATTTCAGAACAGTCAAAAATTTTAACTTTTAGATGTGCAAAGCCTGGGGTCATACACACAAAAAACTGAAGCAGTTTTTACAGAGTAACTTTACAAAACACTGACCGAGGAGGCTGAATACAGATCCATTGTTTACACTGGCTTAGCCTTATATATTCAAGGGGGTCTGATTCCTATATTTAGTAATAATATTGTCCTGATAGGCAAAAAGAGAACTATATCTTGTCAGGTTACAAGTAGCATACATATGAGATTTACAGTGAGATGTTCCACACAAATAAGGATATTCCAATACAGTCAGACCAAAGGTCAATTTAGAGAAACCAGTTTAATAGTCATGTTTTTGGAGTGGGAGAGAAGGCTGGATTACCTGAAGAGAATCCACATGTTCACAGGAACAGGATGGAAACTCAATGAAGAAAGACCCCAGGCTATGATTCATAGCAGGGACCTTCTTGCTGCAAGGCAGCAATGCCAACAACTGCACCTCCATGCTGCCCTGAATAAAAATGATTCTATCTTTGTTTTTAGAAAGAAATTTCAAAAAGCTCTTTTATTTTTTTATCCCCTTTCAATTTATGCAGCCCATTTTTCTGGTCTCGTAATCTCTTGTGAAGTTTATGGTTTAATGTTAGAAGTTGTGAAAAAAAAGAAAAACTAACTAAATGTTTCAAATGAAAATGACCTTCCTATACAACATCAAGTTTAGGCATGGGTGCAACACTCTCCACTCGTACACACACTAACCAACCATGATGTTCAACCGTTAAACAACCCAAATACACCCATGGATAATTAGTCCTGATTAAAAACGCAGTCAACCAAACAGAAAGTGTAAACGTGCTTGTCAGCAGGAAGCTTCATCAATTAATTAACAGCTGCGGTTACTATTAACAACGCCGTAAGAGCCAGTGTGAAGTCGTAGAAACAGCAATTCATTTACATTCCTCACAGCTTTTTCCTGCACCTGCAAGTACAACTCTTCTAGTTACAATTAACACCACACATGCAGGACTTGGTCTATAAAGATCTCTGTACCTTAAAACGTTAGTTTATTTGGTATATTAGTGTTTGACGACGTTTTGGAAGCTACCATGAAAGTGTAAGAAAGGTATTTTTTGCTTTAGCTCTGAGAAGTAATGTTTTTTTAGTAGACAAAGTAAAGACAGGCTGTTATTTTGGCAGTAGATCTAGATTCATATTTCTTTATAAATGTAGTGTCTTTACATTATCATTCCTATTAAATAACAATCATATTACTTAATAGTTACTTATTTTATGGTTTAGAAATCGATCCTGTTCTTGGCTGAAGCATCTATATTTTGTTATTTTCATATTGTAAACCACATTTTTATTTTGTTTTGCTACATTACTGTTCTACAAACACAATCAATTCATAAAGAACTTCTTTAAATGGTAAATGGACACGTCCTGTATCATTTATCTTCTTTAAATTTTTGCTGATAAGTATAATCAGGCTTTTATATAAGACAGTTCTTGATTTTACAGCTTACAGTGGATAATGCTCTACCGCAGTACTGACCTCTGTTGAATTCTGGATCATAACTTGCCCAGAAGTATTAGAATTATTACCTTCGTATATCTCTGGAGTGTAACACTGTCATGAAGATAATGACTTTTTAATGTGACTAGCTTACATAATGTCAGAATGGTAATATACAGTAGCAGACCAGAATTCTTTGATACACTTACATTGAGCACATTTTTTTCAGGACCATTTCTATATTAAAACACATTTTTCTGTTCATGACAGAATATTGATCAAGATCTGTTTTGTTATGTTCTGATCTATAAACTCTGAAACTGTATACTACTGTATCCCCAAGAAGTTGAACGACAATACAAAGAAGATGGAAATAAGGGATCTTAGCTTTAATATCAACAGTTTGGGACTTTTTTTTTTTTACAATCGGTCTGTTCCAGATATCCATCCATCCTTTTTCTATCACTCTTATCCCTTCTGGGGTCGCAAAGGTTGCTGGTGCATATCTCCAGCTGTCAATGGGCGAGAGGCGGGGTACACCCCGGATAGATCACCAGTCTATCACAGGGTAACACAGAGACAAACAGGACAATCAACCATTTACACAGACACTCACACTTAAGGATAAATCAGAGAAGCCAGTTGACCTTCCTCCCCCAATTTTTGGACTGGGTGAGGAAGCCGGAGTACCCAGAGAGAACCCATGCATGCTCAGGGAGAAGATGCAAACTCCATCCAGAAATACCCTGGACCGGGAATCGAACCCGGAACCTTCTTGCTGCAGGGCTGTTCCAGATTTGCCAAATGCAAATATTTTCATAAGAAATAATAGATTTAACATGTTGTTTACTGTAAATGAGTGGTGTTGTCACCATCCCCATGGTGTAGTGTTCAAATGAATTGACTGTAATGTACAGTAGGGGACCTGGGTTTGAATCGTGGTTGTGTCAGGAAGGACATTCAGCATATAAACTTTGCCAAATGTGAGAAGGTTTAAAGGACTGGCTGTGAAGACCCTTGAATATGGAAGCCGCTGAGATATAAAAAAAAATGATGTGTGGTTCTTAGGTAAGTAATTAGCACTATTTTTAATGTTTATCTTTATTTTGCTTTGTACATTTCCAAAGCATACAAACACACTTGTCGTATCTGAATGTTTATTTATCCTTTCTTATGTTTCTGCATTATTATTAGACTGTTGTGTTTGTTTCACTAAACAATGAGCTTAGCATGTATGATACGCCCATTGGGTTTTGGCCCTTACCCACCCTGTGGCCTGTGCTGTGTTTCAGATATTTATTTGCTTCTCGCTGCTGTGATTTAAAAAAAAAAAAAAGTCTGTTAACCTCCTGGAACTGCTCCAAAGCTTTAAACCGTAGGCCTGATTCCACCTCCCCTTGTGTAACCCCTATAGACAGTTTCTGTCAGCCATCAGAGAGTACTAATTTCACCCTGATTAGTCTGAGGCTGTAAAGCCCCGATTGCAACAAACCTCACTGCATTGTGAGTTTTGACTCTGAGAGCTTTTCTGTTGGGCTAAATCGCAGTGCGTCAGCTTTCACTTCTGAATAAATCCTTAAACTTTGCCCGCAACTGCTTATAACCCTGTTGCTGGTTCACCATTGTTCAATTCTGGGTCACTTTAATAGATAATCAAATTGCTTACTGGAAGCTCTCCACAAAAGCTGCAGTTCTTGAGATGCCCCAACCTAATCATCTAACAATCACGATTTGGCCAATGTTCAATTTTTTCATATCCTTAATATTTCCTATTTTTCCTTCTTCCAAAGCCTCCTCTTTAAGTATGAAATGTTCAGTAGCTGTCTAATATTTCCCACACGGTAACATCTACCTTGATAATGAGTGAAGGGCATTTTAAACAGTAAAGAATGAAGAGGTTGAGCATTAGAGGGAAGGATTATCTCACAGAAAATGAAATATATAAAGAATTAACTATAGCAAAAAAAAAGTGAATAAAGGATGGATAGAATATGATTCCTTCACCCTTTAATCCACCATTTGAAGTGCTTAATTCTTCGTGTCACATTCTTAAAAGAACAGAGTTGGCAGTCTCGACTGAATAAATCTTCCCCACACATATACACAATGAAAAAGCTGGCACCTTATAATCTACCATCACAGAGGTACTTGTGATTTATCTCACCTCTTCAACCAAACAACAGGTCTAGATGATTATAATTCAATAAACTGGAAAAGGAGAGCAGTATCGTGTATTGGCCCTGTCAGTGGTGGATATCTTGGAGTCAAAAACTGTCCTCCTTAAATCATCTTTCCACTGACCTCTAGAGCTTCACCAATCAGATCCCAGAAGTAGTAAAGGAACACATTTCTTTTTACTGATTTACAAGAAGAGTAATTATGAATTTAAGGCTGAATCAGTTTGTTTTTGTCTGTTAGACACTTAAGAAGTCTGATGGTTTTATGCATACAGCGAATGCCATGAAATATCCTATAAAATTACCCTCTGAGATAAGGATTGACGTTTTTTTGTAGTACAATCAGCCAAGGCGGTTGTGATCCGTTATGTATCGTCGCCCTTCAAGTGATGCTTTGAATTTTCCAATCATGCCTTACATGATCCTTTTCACCGTTACCACTTGAATACCTCGCTCTCCTCCACAGAAATTTAATTCAGCTCCCAGTCAGTCAAGGTCATCCCACAGATGTGATTTAAACATTTTATTCTCCTTGGTGGGAGAGTGGGGGAGCTGGCAGAAACAGCAGAAGGTTAGCCAGACTTGCCTCTGCTCTATTCCACCCTTTGTTTTGTTTTTCGACAAATATAAATAACAGGTTGACCCTGGTTTCTTATTTCAGTTGTAGGTGTTTTAGGGGTTTCTTGTCCTTCTATTTTATTTTTTCAGTTTATTTTTCTTCCTTCCTTTAAAAACGATTTGGCACAATACACTCTATTTCTCAGACCTCCTTTCTTTGGTCTATTGTTCTTCAGTTGATTTATCTATTATTTATTGGATTGATCATGCTGGATTTAATTACTCTTTCAAGTAAATGTATTGTATTGTAAAATAATTTATAAATTGTAATTCCCTCTAACTTGAGGATGACTATTTTGCACCATTATGATGGATGAATTAAACATTGATCCTACATATTACTTATACCTGATTTTTGTTTTTTTTCTGTAAATGTAAATTAAGTGAGGCCTTTAAGTTTGGTCACATTTCCAAGTCTAATTTTTACATAGTGTAGCTATGGTGACCACATGCATATATTTGTGATTAAGATGATTTATAGTAATAATTTAGGTAAAGATAGAAATTTGTTTGTTTATCTGTATTAGCTAGATTTGGTGTGTCAACAACTAAGCAACAAAAAGTTGGTAAACATCCAGATACTAATTATTATTACATTGCATACTGTATCCTAATGATAAAACACTAAGTACTTAAATACTTCAATGTATTTCATCTTATTTTATTCTGGACTTGTGAATGTTCTTGTAAAATTAATGATTTCTTCTTCCATCTTTTGTCACATAAGACACATCCAAGAACTTCTACTGAGCCTATTTGTTTAAAAAAATATATTTTTTATGTAACCTATCAAAATGATTAATGTTGATATTTTTTCTCTCTGTTCTCCCAGATTGAATAAAAATATTTTTTTAACTTAACTATTGCTATAGGATTGGCAAATTTGAATTAGTACCAGTTTAAATCACATATTATCTGGCTAGCTCTTGTTTTTTGACTTTAAACATGTAAAATTTTGTTAAAAGCATTTTCATTCCAGACATCAACAAATTACTATGTGCATTACAAATATTTTTGAGACAAGTGAATGAAAATATCTGAAGGTTTCAACTAACAAGACCATCATGTTCCTTATATGGGTTAATGTTTAGTGAAATATTCCATAAAATATGTTCACAGTTGTTGAAATGATCAACTTCTCCATTCGCACGTGTCTGAATTGTCCTTGTATCTTGTGGATATGTCATCATGTCAGGTCAAACTAAGAAAAAGAGAAATTTCTAGCATGAGTTTTTGTAGGTTTTTGCTAAAAAAAAAAAAAAAACAACAACAACAAAATAAAAACTTCTCTCTTTATTGCAACTTTTAAATTCTGAGTACATTTATGTAAGCTCCACTAAAGCAAAGCTTGATATCAATGTTTCTGCTTCTTTATTGCGGTTTTGTGGCTGTGCTGACACTTACTGAATACAGTGGAAAGGTTAAATGCATTTCTTTTTATTCTGAGAACACTTAATTTCAGCAAACCAATGGAGAGTACATATAGAAATCTGCACATATACCATCACATCTGTTTTTTATTATCACCCCCGATCCCTTTGGTACATCACCTTATTTCTACTAGTCAGTCTGATTCTAACGACCTCCATCTTGCTTCAGTACCCTCATATTTTTCATCCCTGATAAGGAATTGGACAATTTGTCCCAACAACATAGCCCTTCTGCTGCTCTGGCTCCCTTTCCCATCCATAACCCCCCTTTTAGTGACTGTCAGAGCATTGCATTGCTTAATCACATATAATTATTCTTGATGACCTCGAGGAAAAGACATTTATGTTGGTTTTATTGGTCTTACAGCAACTGAAAACAGGTTATTTCATCCTCTTTTCCAGTTTATTGAATTTGTACACAAACAAAAATAACTCATCATAATGAGTGTGGCTTTTATTCGATATTGATGAGGAAATGCAGTCTTATTGGTAAATTGACTTTTTGTTCAAATAGCATTAATTTCTCAGAGGATTAGTATAGACTGGACTTTGTCATCTTCTTTTCATTAACAAGAGATTAATTAAAGCGCCTTTGTGCGCTAAGTATGGTGTGTGTTGATTTTTTGAAAGTGTGTTTGTGTGTGTCAATGTCTCTGTGTGTATAGGTTTCCTTTGAAGGCATTTTCTCAAAATACAAAGTCTAGCTGGTCTATGATTTAATGAGGACATGTGACAAAAATATCTTTTCTGTAGAGAGGAAGCTGGAAGGAAAGAGTTGGAGAGAAAGAGAGAGAGATATCAAGGACATTTGGAAGAATATCTGTAAAGTCAGATGGGAAGTCTTAGTGGCAAATCCACAATCATACCCCAGTGTCTTCACAAATGTCTAAAAGCAGCAGCTTTGCCAGCCCTGTAAGCTGCTGCCTGTCTTGAGCTATTTTAATTACCAATCAAGGCGCTTTAAAGAGATATGTGTGTTTTGGTGATGCAGGATTCATCTTTCTTTTGCAGGATTAGTATAAATGTAGTAATGGTACTTAAGTTTTGTCACTTCCTTTAGGATTTCCCTTAAGAAAATAATCCCATTTGAGAAGTAATCTCTTACCACGATGCCTCCACATGCTGTTTAGGAAAGTGAGGGGTCAGAAAGGAAATTAAAGCTTTTAAACAAAACTAAAAACAAATACTTTCTGTAAATACTGTTATTAAATTACTGTTTGTGTGCCTTATCAATAGGCTTAATGTTTATTATGGCTTTTGTTTTCAAATCAAATGTTGGTTTTTGTGTTTTAAACACGGTTTACAAATCTAACACTAATAACACACTGTTTTTCTTTTAACATTTATCTTGCTCATTATAAAAAGCATACCTTTCTGCTTTAACAAAACATTAAAATGCCCTTAATGAGTTTTAAATAAATGAAATATAACTACAGTGAAGTAATTGATTAATTAAGTGTTGAAATTTCCTGTTTTTCATAACCTAAGCACATTGGTACTGTAACGTTTCATTCATCTAAACTATCTCTTTATCTCTATGTGAGCTACAGCGCTATAAAAAAGTATTCTCCTCCTCAGTTATGTTTTAGTTTTATTTTTATGTCACACAAACCCTTTTTAGATAATGAAATGCGTTTGATTACAAAGATAACCTGAGCAAATATAAAATCCTGCTTACAAATTATTTATTTTACTACATGAAAATGTGATCCAAACAAACATGACTCTGTAAATAAGTATTTTTTTTGTTAACACAATAGCAAGTTCACCTAGTTTGACAATAACCATCAAATCTGTTATTTCTGGCATGGTGTGTTCTACTGCTATGGTACTACAGAATAGTAGCATAAAGGAAATTGCTCTGACTCATCATTATATATTCATATCATCCAATAATTAACACATATAAGTTTTTTTAGCATAGTTTGTATTTTTCATGGTCATAGCACATACCTAAGTTAGATCCTACTGCATAGCTTGATTAAACCCTTAATTTTAACAACTCAGAGCAGGACTTGCTGGTGTGCTTTCAGGCATTCTCCATCGACATGTCCCAAGTGGGCTTAAACTAAAGATAACAAACTTATTCTATTAGGGGATGTTGTGCCGAAGGATTTTCTTTTATAGAACATAATATATTGCAGTAATCTAGGTACTGAAACAATTATTTAGCTCCATACTGTTACTATACAGGCACCATGTTTGACTAATTGTACAATGTTTTTTTGTGATCCTTTGTGTTAGTTTAATCCCAGACTTAGCGGGACACACATATTCAATGTTATTGCAATCTGCACTAAGAGCAAAACTAAATTCTAAGGAACAATTTCTTTGAAATTATTTTGTTAACCGGCTGGAGACTGATTGATGATTGTGACTTTGCATGAATGAATAAATGAATGCATTTTAAAGGTCTTTGGAGTCAACTGATTTAAAAAGTGGCTATATAAGTACACACAATGCAGAGCCATATCTTTAGATCTGGGCATGATGTGTTGCTAACTAAGATTGTTAACCATATCTTTTCATATAATATTTTTCTCATTGTGTGCTGACCCTGAATCTTTTTAGACATTTTTTTTTATTGTTTTGATTTTGCTTTGTTCTTTGCATAAATTCCCTGTTTATGATACGTCTTTGTATTGTTAAAATTGAGTTAGCTGGAATTTGGGATTTCAAATGATAGCCTGCCCATCTGTGATCATCATTGATTGTCTCAATGCTATGAGGTTTACAATGTAGTATTCAATTCAGTTCAGTTCATTTATATAGCGCCAATTCACAACACATGTCATCTCAAGGCACTTTACAGGTTAACAAATCATACAGGCGAATTGATTCAGAGTTTTCTATCTACAGTAAGGAAAACCAGTTGATTACATCGACTCTCTGACTCAAATGCAGTCCCTAACACTAAGCATGCTTGTAGCAACAGTGGAGAGGAAAAACTCCCTTTTAACAGGAAAAAACCTCCAGCAGAACCAGGCTCAGTGTGAGCGGCCATCTGCTGAGGCCGACTGGGCTTCAAGGAGACACAAGCATAGATACAAAAGGCAACTGTAAAAGGCAGGCGAGCCCCAAGCCAACTCCCATGTCAGAGGATGAAGAGAGCACATCCACCCAGTCACAGTCAGAGAAACAGGACTACACATGAAAAACTGGCCGATCTCCAACATCTATAAACAAAGGTGTTGATGGAAGCAGCACAGCTGATGTTTCTCTCCAGGATGGTGTAACAGCCAAACAGGAAAAGACGAGGTTAAACTACTATGAGAAAAAGCAGAGAGAGCATAACGTTAGAGATTAAACTAACAACTACCGCAGAGTGGGAGAATAGAGATAGAATGAAACAGAATGATAAAAAATGGGTCCCTACAGTATGTCCTCCAGAAGTCTAAGTCTATAGCACCATAACTATAGAGATAGCTCAGGATAACCTGAACCTCTCTAACTATAAGCTTTATCAAAAAGGAAAGTTTTAAGCCTACCCTTAATGGTAGACAGGGTGTCTGCCTCACAAACTAAAAGTGGTAAAAGATCTGCCTCCCATTCTACTTTTAGGTTTCTAGGAACCACTAGTAAACCTGCAGATTGAGGGCAAAGTGCCCTTTTAGAATATCAGAAACAATTAGATCTCTGATATAAGACTAAGCTTGCCCATTTAAGGCTCTATATGTGAGAAGAAGGATTTTAAATTCTATTATAGTACCATTATGGATTGTGCTTTTAGATATTTGGTCAAGAAGAGAACAAAATCCACACCTTCTCTGCTGCTGCAGAGTAGGATTATTTTTACAAAGATTTCCCATTTATTGGAATTTCTTTTCTATTCTGTGTGATTCCTTTTCCTTCTGTCATTACATCATAAACTAATATGTGCCCCCTAATGGTCAAAACGATAAACTGCCATGAAATAGAGCTACCAAATATATGATTTAGGTAAATTTCATCAGTACAGTAAGGGCTTTATTTAGGCATGAGCTTAAGTGATCTTTTTGGTCTTTGTTTTGACAGTTCAACAGCTCTTGTGTAAATTGCTGTTCCAGCATTGATGTGGGGTGCATACAGCATCTAAGATTTTTGACAGTGCTGGAGTGTTATTTACCCGAGACAGCATGTCCAGATATTTCAAATATGTGGCAGTGTGTCCAGATACAGAATAGTGTAATGGGTAAAGGGCAAGACATAGACAGGTAAATAAGACATTTTTTGGTATGAATTCTGCCCTTTCATGGACATTACAGCAATTTATTACAGGAATGATTTAAAAAGGATATTTGGACAGATTAAGGTTTAATAGCAGATTATAACCCCATCTTTAGGTTTCATTGGAAAAAAATGAAACATGGAAAAAGGTATTATTTATATTTTAGAGAAGAGTCTCTACAACCTGTCTGCTCAATGTAATCACATACAGTAGAGATAGCTGACATCAGTGCTGAAATGCAACTGGCAGCAGGGATTCATTAGACTGGATTCCATGTCCTGTTTGTGGATTCCAGGGACTGTTTGTAAGACAGGGTGCCAGGAGGAGCTGTCCTCCAGCTGGTCTGAAATCTGTGGATGGAGTGTGTGTAAACATGACTGTTTGAAGGTTTTTGAAAGAGGATCCTAACAAATTGAGGTTGTGGAAGAACTAGTTGTGGGACAAATCCCCATTTAATGTGAGAAATATAGTTAACAACAAGCTTTTTAGGCTAATTTGTCAACTCTATTTCTCTATTAAATGAATTAAACAGTAGTAATCCAATTTTCATATGCCCACCCCCCGTTTAAAATCAGTATTCTTGGAGTACTTCACAGTAGGTTATAAATTGCCAAGTCCAGGCTCTTTCACACATTCTTGCCATCGAGCACTTCCAGTCTGGCAGTGTGATTAAAGTTCAATCTGTCAGCTTTTTTGAGCACAAAAAAAAAGTTGCTGGCAGTCTTCAGCTTTGAGTTGTTCACTCTGCAGCTGATCTTATATTGTGCTTTTAAACTCAACGTCATAGGTACAGCCAGTATTTGGTCTTACAGAAGGGTAAAGTGGGGTCAATTGCTGGTCAGTTTCAATCTATGGGAAGATCTATCTAAAATGCCTCACTGGTTCTGATTTTATAAAACTTTAAAGCTTTTAAGTCATACTTTACTGTTGGCTTACATTGTACTGTGTGTTTGTGCCACTGTGTGGGAGAAATAAGAGCATGCGTTGATGTTGGGGTAAAAAAATGTTGATAGGTTTTGTTGGGGGGGCAGAGGTATTTTTCTCTGATGCAAAAAACTATTTTAAAAAGACTTGATGCAGGCTTGATAAGGATCTTCGGTCCAAAAACAAACAAAAAAATGCAAAAAAAGATCAACCTGGACTTAAATAAAGTGGTTAATACATATTGAATCAGCAATATTGTGTAATTACTCTGTATATTTCCCAGAGGGGTTTTGTCTCTTATACCAGTTGGTCATTTAAGACTAGGCATTTGCCAGTATTGATTCTGTGCATCTAATACTTCAATTAAAGGGCCTTAAAGATTAGCCTTATACAATGCCTAAAACCTCACAATATTTCACTAACAAAAACCCACTTACTAAAAATCTTTCAACTGCAGCAATATCATTTTTTTTAACATCTATATATCATTTCCTTCACTGTGAAAGCTATATATCAGTGGTTGAATTTAACTTAAAATGACCGTGATTGAGAAGATGAACTCGTACTTGGATCAGGTAGCAATGTCCATTTTTATTTATTGGGGTTATTTCTAGTCATTTCTTGTCTAGTAATGTAAAACGTAGAATAAAAAAATAAAATAGTATAGTAATAAACAAGGAACATTTAGGCCAAAGGCACAAAAATGTTGTTGTCCACCCGCCCCTTCAGAATCCGTTAATCCCTAATAACAGACACCCTAAAGGAAAATATTCTAACTTGCAGTCGGAGAAAGATAACAACCCTCTTCACATTTTCTAATCTCAATGTTGAGTTTATTTTTTTTTTCACTAATCATATTTCAGCTTCTCCTCAACACCTGAGGATTTGACTAATACCTGAAACAATCATTTCCTTCCCATATGCTGTTCCCAAGCAGTGGAAAACAAGATTACAGCTAATTACACAAACATTCTACACAACTCTGTAACAGGAGCTTTTCCTAATCCTCTCAGATTCGATGCAGATAGCAAACATGCTGCACCTTGTTGTTTGTGTGTTACAATAGCAGTCTTGTGATATTTACAGAAGGCAGATGAAGTCACTAATCATTTTCTATAGCAATTTACATGTTACTCTACTGTCGTGTTGATATGAATTATATAAGAGGCATTTATTTAATACATGTTGTGATGTTAGAAAGTTAAGAGAGCCATTCCAATTCCTGTTTCTAGAATAGGAAAGACGGTGTAATTCATCAATTTCCCTAATTCTGGTGTTCTAACAAATTTTGTTGCACATTGAGATAAAATAGCTTTTCATGCATTTAGAATCTTGTTTTCTTAATCCAATCACTCTTTTTCAATAACCGTTATGGTTAACCTACAAAGATAAGTTCCCACTGGCCATTCTAATATAACAAACTGATGTGCTATCGTGCACAGCTGTGAGTTTACAATAAGTAAAGCAGGAGAAAATAATGGACCAGATAACTCTGGAGGAGCTGCAGAGGTTCGGTAAACAGAACATGCAGAGAACACAGTGCTCTAGGAAGATTGGACCTAAGTTTAAAGTGTTCTGTTTAAAAGCCAAATGCAATATGAAGTAGGAAACTAAAAATGAAAAGACCTTCTTGTACGACAAAGCACAGCGGTGGCAGCATTGTTATGTGTAAAAGCTGGTCAGAGTTTATGGGATTATACAGCTAAAAGAGGCTAAAAGAATTAAGTTGGGTTATGATTTTGTAGGAAAGCAACATTAAACTTATAACTTCTTTTGGAGCTTGAGCTTTTTGCACAGGGTTAACAAAATATGTTATTTCTATATTTTTAATCATTTTGATATCTATTGTTGTGTTTACAATTTTTGCTCAGTAGTGTGAGGTTCTGGTTGCAGCCATTCTGTGTTTCTGTGAGTGATTAAATAAGGGTAAACAATGTTTGGGATGTCTCCACAAGCACAGAACGGTTCAACCTTTAATGCAACATTTAGATGAAGAACATAAAACAGAAATTGCCTCCATCTATATTTCATGTAAAATTCGACTGAAAAGTAATAAAGAAAAGAAAAGCAAAACATAATAAGTAGTTATCTTAATACGTTGTCTGTTGGAAAAGTTTTAGAGCTTTTTAAATGGGCCAACCAAGCCGGGATTTTAGTTTGGGCTTAATTTACCAAGACATACAGATGAAAAAAGTCTGATTTTTAACATACTTTTTTTTTGCTAGGGGATCGCATCATAAAGAGGAATAAAAATGTTTATCTGGAAGTGGGTTATTCAAGCAGATGTCCTTTGTTTCGATATATAGTACAGAGTGTCGTTAGTTTACGATGTTTTAGATGTATTTTTTTCACAGATGGCATCTGTGATTAAATTGCCCTGTTTTCAGGTCTTAACACAATTTCTGTACATATCAATAATGCAGTTATCTGTAATGAAGCAGATCTTCATTTACACCAATTAGTCTAACCACTCCTCTCTCATCAAGGAATTCCATCTGCTGCATTAGCTGTGAAGGTCTACTGCCAAAGGTCCTTGATATGCTCTTCAGTTAACTTCATGCAACCTTTCCTGAAGAAAAATGGATACCCAGCACATATTTCTGTGCACGTTTTTAATGATGCTTTCAGCTCAGAAAGAGAACATGTTTTTCAATATGTTTCCTGGCTCTTATGAAATGAAACTTATGACATTTATCGAATAGCATTTTTTTCTTTGGATTAGTCTTCTCAACACTTATTCAGTTAATTTTAAAAGAAAGTCAAACAGCTTTTAAATAAGACTACTTCATTTTCTCACATTTTGAGCAAGAGTGAGACTTCACTTTTAGTTTTATGAGTACTTTCTAATTACTGCTCACATGGAAACAGCTTCACGCTCCAGCTGAGTTTTTGTTGCAGTAGATGGATATGGTCATGGGTGAGAAATTGCTGAAGGTATAGAATGTGGGATAATGGATGAGTCAAATGGAAAATGGGATGAGATAGATTATGATGATGTGTGTTTTTGCAGCTTTGTGTAAATGCTGCTGCCTCTGTACGCGTGTGGCAGATTTGACTGATTTTTGTAGCCCTTGTATGGAATGAGGACTGATGACAGTGCTGCTCGGGGGGATTTGTTTATTTTTGTATGCATGATGTGTGTCTGTGGCTGATGAAGACCATCCTCTCCTATTTTGAGCATTTATCATTTAAAGGACCTGTCTTCCTGCTCAGATGTTTTGATTTTTACCATGGATTTAAAAGATTTTAATCTTGGACTGAGTCGGGCTTAGCTCTTATATTTTTTTTCTACAACTGCAGATCGATTGTTTCCTGTTTCCACAAAGGAAAAAAAATCAAAATGTGTCTCCTCCTTCTGCATTATTAAATAAAGAGGAGGAATCAGTCATCTGCTCTGGGGATGAGCAGCTGAGTTTCGACTTTAGTGACACAGAAAGAAATATTTAAACCTTGGAGCTGGCACAGCCTGTATAGCTGGTGTGTTTGCATATGTGTCTGCATGACTGTGACAGTTGGGAGATTTCACATGTTTCACAGCACTCACATATAAACCCAGCTTTATCCCATCCCATGGCGAGTTGTAAAGTAAGCTGAGCACGACACCATCAGGTTTTATGATTCAGTACCAGATGGAAGGGAAAAAGGTAGCCCATCGTGTCCAACACAAACATTAACAAAAAAAATTGAAACGTATTCTTAAAATGAGCATGTGTTTCTCAGTAGGTTGGATCAAGCCAGCAGAGATGCAGAACATTCGGGTACTTTCTGTTATCCTTTCCTAATCTGTCTTGGCATTTCTGTTGCTATACCTGCAGTGAATAGAGTTAAAAGAAAAATATGGGAAGGTGAGGAGTATCCATAAAAAGCAATGAAATGACACAAGATAAAGTTCTGAATCAAGAATTTATTTGGTAACTTTTTCACCATTGAGCAGTGCAACTGTTGCCGTGGAGCAAGAAGGTTCTGGGTTCGATTCCTGGCCCGGGGTCTTTTTGCATGGAGTTTACATGTTCTCCCTTTGAATGTGTGGGTTCTCTTCGGGCACTCCAGCTTCACCACATAATCCAAAAACATAACCGCTGGGTTAATTAGCTTCTCTACATTGTCCTTAGATTAGATTAGATTAGATGAGCTTTATTGATCTCACAGCGGAGAAATTCACTCGTCACATATTGGCATAGAAGTTACAGAAGATGTAAACAGGGAGGAAAAAGGTGCATTAAGAATAAGCAATATATATACAGTATATCCAGATATATACAGTATATCAAGATAAATAAGATTAAGGTGCAAGTGTACATGTATCGCACACAATGAAAAACAAAATAAAAATAAGAAATAAAAAAAATAAGAAATTAAAATATGTACAATCTGGATGGTTGTGATTGTGTGTGTGAATGGTTGTGTGTCTTTGCGACACCCTCCCTCTCGCCCACTGGATGGATGGATGGTTTGATCGATTGATGGATCAATGGATTGATCCACATTTACTTATTTCCTTAATATCCATCCATCCATCCATCCATCCATCCATCCATCCATCCATCCATCCATCCATCCATCCATCCATCCATCCATNAGATTAGATTAGATTAGATTAGATTAGATTAGATGAGCTTTATTGATCTCAAAGCGGAGAAATTCACTCGTCAAAAAGGTGCATTAAGAATAAGAAATATATATACAGTATATCCAGGTATATACAGTATATCAAGATAAATACGATTAAGGTGCAAGTGCACACAATGAAAAACAAAATAAAAATAAGAAATAAAAAAAATAAGAAATAAAAATATGTACAATCCGGATGGTTGTGAGTGTGTATGTGAATGGTTGTGTGTCTTTGCCAAACCCTCCCTCTCGCCCACTGGATGGATCCACATTTACTTATTCCCTTAATATCCATCCATCCATCCATCCATCCATCCATCCATCCATCCATCCATCCATCCATCCATCCATCCATCCATCCATTTTCTTACACGCTTAATCCCAAGTGGGGTCGTGAGGGGTGCTGGTGCCTATCTCCCCTTAATAAAATTTCAAGCTTTTATTTCCATGGGTTTCCATTTTATTTTAAATATACATTTTGAATCCAGCTCCACATTGACACAATCATCAACAGCTGACTGTAATTTCAAATTAAAACTATATCTATACATAAAGACAGATGGTCAGACAATTGGACAGGCAGACAGATAGCAGTAGCTTTTTTCACTGCTCTTCCCTAGGCTAGATCAGGAACAGTATTTAGCTTGCTAGCACACTCAGAGCGGAGGATAATATAGAAGATTGGGGGAAATATCCATTGGTAAACATTGGTAAGTTTCCCACTGAATCAATTTATGCAAGTTTTAAATGGTCTGATCTTTCCTTTAACTCAAAATTGTACAAGTGAAAGCAAAAGACACTGAATGTAAGAAATAGTTTTATTTTGTAAGTGTAAAACTTAGCCCAAACATTACAACTATTTTACTGTTTTTATCCTGTTAGTTTACTTTTGTACGTCTGGAGTTATTTGTAAAGACAAGGTCAGATTCATCCAGATGGATTAAATCTCTCATAAGAGAACCACAAATATTTCTGATCAACTGGGTGTCTGATCAGCTAAGTGTCTTGTCTTTGTTTTGCCTAATACAGTGCTGGATCTGACCATCTAGAGTTACATAGCCAAGATTTGATAAGAACGGCACTCATGAAACATTGATGCACACCAAGTGCTATATATTGGCCTAAAGATCATCTAAGACTGTAGCCTATATCTCAATTGACCTACTGGTTTTAAAGTGTTGCTTTAGAGTAATTTGAATCTCCAGGATTACATGTTATGCATCAGAAAATGATAAGAAATAAATATCGTGTAGTTGTTTTTTTTCTAGAGTAAAACATTCCTTAAACATATTATAATCAACACTAATTCATAAGAATTTTTGAAGGACTGTAACATTTTATGTATGTTTTTTTTTCTATCTCAATAAGGCAATAAATATCCTCGCTGCTGGTTCTTTCGTTTATATATTTCTTTGTGTTTTTGGATTCTGACTGTCTTCCTCTTTTAGTCCTGATTTGCACTGCTGACCAATCAAACTTTAAAAGAGCAGTTAGTATGTGAAAGATTTACTGATATTTCTAGTTAATCCCATCAAAGCTGATATATTTCCTGTCGATCAGTAAAGATTTCAGGGTGACTTTAAACAGACTCCCTGATGTACTATCTTACAGGAAATGTGAAATTCATTTAAGTGAAAAAAAGAATTAAATAACTAGTCTGACAGAACATCTGCGTCATCATTTTGCATTACACTGCAACAGCACTTTCTAGCTCTTTGATCAGATGGAAATCTTAAAGTGAACCATGAAGGGCTCATTCAGAATATTTGTTCTTAAAAACTCTTTTTAGTTTAAATTGTTGCCTATGACCAAATGTGTCGTAACTGTGAAATGCTCTTATTAACACCTTTTGAATATTTTTACATTGTTTGAACACCAATCTGCAATATCTTGATTTTATAAACTCAACACAAAGTAGTGGATGATTGTGAATTAGAAGTGAATACATGCTTTCATAAAATAAATCTTAGACGGCATCATTTCTGTTGTCCTCCACTGCTCTTATACCCCTAAATGAATTTGGTTGCCCAAAACTCTCTTTTAAAATAATTTATTAGTAAACCCAGTTTACTTGTATGTTATGTAATAGCTGTTTGAATGCAGCTACGTAAGAGCCTCTGTGTTTTTTATGTTAAATATTTTCTAGACAGGTTATAGTAGCAGAGAAGTTTAAACAATATCCTGAAAAGCACTTTCATTAATATTCCAAAAATATTTCAATCTGCAAAAACTCACACAGAAAGATAAAGACAATTAGAAGAATTTTATTGATAAAATTACTTTAGTCTTTGGTGCTCAGACCTCGACAGGAAACATTAGCACTGAATTATGTTTGATATGCATGAAGAGGAGTAAAGAATAGGGCTGTTTCCCCCCCAGGCCTGAAACTGGTGGTGGAGTGGAGATAAATGAAGTTGATCAGTCTGTAGACTGTATGGAGAGATCCAGTGGACTGCTTGAGCTGATAGTAGTGCTTCAGTCAGGGACCTGTAAGATGGAAGTCCAGCTTGGATGACACAGTTTGAGAGATCCTGTCCACGATGAGCAAGCAACAGTGGAGACGAAAAACTCCCCGTTGGGTAAAAACCTCTGGCAGAACCAGGCTCAACTTGGCGGTCTTCTGCCGGACTGGTTGAGAATTGACAGGGAACGCAGTAAGAGTCCAGGAGGAAAGACACTCTTTATGAATGAAGCTTTAGCTACGATGGTGGAGGAGGGGCTGGAGGTGGGTTGAATCGCGGTCATCTGAATCGAAGTCAGACATAGCGCAACCACTCCCTGTGCTTTGGGTAGCAGACTAAGTTATGGATTTAGGACGAACTCTGGATGCTGATTGGGCTTTCGGGGAGGTGAGGTTAAAAGCTGAAAAGCTTGAGTCGGATGAGGGTAAGTAATCAGTATATTCAGTTAAACTTCCGCCTAGGCTCCATTAAGTGCAAATTTCTGGTCACAGATGGTCTATCACATACAATCCCAATGAGATACACAAACATTTAAGGTTGTTAAATATATGAATGCTAACAAATTTAAAATATATTTACTATTTTTGAAAAACTTTTTGTTGACGAACTGAAAAACTCACTTTAAAAATGTGTGTGTGTGTGTGTGTGTGTGTGGGGGGGGGGTCTGTTTGCCTTCTTTAAGTTTGAGGATTCACAGAGAAAAAGATGTTTGAGAAACAGACATAAATAATTAATTGTTAAAAGCATTTGTTATGCACATAACATAAAATCTTTACCATGGTAATTCTGTTTGAGCAAGCAATCACAGTGTTTCTAATTCCTTATTTGTAGCTCTCTGTATCATATTTACTAAACGAGCCAAAGCGTGAATGTGTTGGCAGCTGATCAGTAAGATCCGTTACAGTTACAGCCTGCTTGCCTATGAGAAGTTGTGACAAATCATTCCACACCATATGAGCAGCGCAGCTTGCCACTCTTCATATCGTCATAACAAACTGAAGTTTGTGAGCTGAAGTGGGAAATCACCTGCGTATTTTGCATAATTGTCGGGTAGAAATTGATATCAGAAGATTAGTGTGAGGAGATAAGTTTGCTCAAACCAGCACTAACGTGTTTCTCTCTTTCAGATTTATCAGCACTCTGTGAAAGGTAACAGATTCGGTCCTGCATGTAGGGGGCAAATCATTTTAATTTACATAATTTAGCAAACTGGAGGTCCTGAGCTGGGGGGTTATTTTCTAGGTAACGTTTATGCATAATTCTGTTAGTTCGTCTTTACTGCATATATATAAGCAGTAAAGCTTGCATGGGGAGAAAAAAGTTCCAGAGATTCCCAGCAGGAAGCTCCAAGCGTCATGGTAAAAATCTCTTTGACTGCTTCCATTTTCATCATCTTGTGTTTGTTCCTGCAGCTGCACCAGCACTACTATTGAGCTGCTGTGCTCAACTCCCACCCATATTTCTTTTTCATCAAAGAAAACAAGTCCCCAACTGAGACCCGAATTCCATTTCAAAAGGTTAAATTTGTGTGATTAGGATAGGGGCCTTTTATTTCTTCATTGGACTTTTGATTAAAACACAAAATAAAACCACCAAAACTAATCCTCATCACATGGCAGCATTGAAAACAGGAAAAATAAGCCTTTCATGCACATGTAGAGAAAGACAGAAAGACTGTCACTTCCAAATGTAGACTGAGGCAGCAATTAATTTGTTGATGAAAACCCATTCATCTATTTTATTTCCTGCTTGTTTGGCTGGATCAACCAAGCTATTGCCAAACGCTTCCCTGCATCTACCTTTTACAAGGACTAAAATAAATCTGGATTCAACACAGACGCTTTTAACATCACAGACTCTTAGGTCACCATACCCACACACATCCAGTTGATTGGGTCTCTTTACTGTGGTGCTGTGCAACTAAATTGCCACCTACAGGCCAAAAGCACAGAAGCACATTTAAGTAGCTGTACTAGCAATAGAGCCGGGGGGTTCTAATCATTTTCACTGGATTTCTGAATAATAAATAAGGAAGTAGCCTGAGACATCTTCATTATTCTGTTTGGTCCTTCTGTGTGCTACATAGCCCATTTCAGATGATTAAATTTTATCCTGTATTTTTTGTCTTTTTTTATATATATATTTCATTTTCTGTTAAGCACAGATACTGGGTCTTAGTTTATTCTAAATGTTTCTGTTTGTTTTCACCACCATTAACTGTTCTGAGTTAAATTGTTAATAGGATATAATGCAGATAAGCTTATAATATTGAGAAACTTAAAAGGATTTTGTTTTAATCAATTATTCAGTCAAAGTAAATGAAAGAAATCAGAACATACAAAAATGTTACACTAGCCATTAAACAGTAGACATCATTGCAGGCTTAAAACTACTGGATCATAACTCAGAGTGCATCCCAGACAGTCCGAGAAGCATTCTGCATTATCTCTATCAGCACAATAATGAACCCTGCCATAAAGCGAAAAAACATAAGGAAAAAGATAAGACTGAGGAGAAGAATTATGAGTCCACCTTTTAGAGTCCTTAGACTTCTATCCAATTAAGCTTTGGGATGTTTTGAACAAACAAGTTGGAACCATTGAACACCTAGCTCACAGCTTGCAGGACATATCAGGGTCTGATACTAGAATCCTCTAGATACAATGTCAATTTTAAGACCTGCTCCTGAACTGACTGATCTGAATGAAATGGCTGCATGCATGTAGTTCTATATAAACATGCCTTTCACCTTGTAATGTGCTTTAGGTTTATATAAGCAGAGGGTAAAAGCTGCAGAGTCCATCCACCAGCCCACAAAGACTTGAGATCAAAATCAAACATCTTTGAAATTCAGTCGGCCATCTTGAGGTGTTCGTGGACTAATCCTGCTGTTGAAGTAGGGCTACGAAACAATTTACCAGAACCTCAAGCCCTGCGCATGCAAAAAAGGGAGTTCTTCTTCTTCCAGATTGACAAGTCCGATCAGCGCCATCTCTCGGTGCTGAGTCTGACATTCGGTTTTTCGACTTACAATGTGAGCAGGTAGATCGCTTCAGAGCGTCGGGTCACAAAGTGTGAGAACATGCATCGTGAACTGTGAACTTTTAAACCCTTCGGTTTCATCGTACAGTTTGAGTTGTAGCTGCATGCAACGATTAAAAATATCTCACAGTGTATGCCTGGCTTTATTAGTCCAAGATCCCTCAACACTTCTTCGGGGGTTTAGTAATGTTCATACCTCAGTGGGTAAGGGCTGTTTTGGCAGCAAAATGAGGCACCTACACTCTCTTTGGAAGGTAATTATAATATTCCTGGTCAATGTATAAACAGGTAATAGAGAGCATTTCAGGACATAATTTATAATTTGATATTATTTGCTGTATAATGGCTGTTGTCATAATGTAGGACAAGGGTGTCAACATCAGTTCTTGTGCATCTGTAGTGCAGCTTTTGCATGCATCCCAGCTCCAACACACAAAAGGATAAATTACCTCTTTGGCATGTCAGCAAGTTTAGCAGAAGCCTGGTCATTAACCACTAATCTGTTTCAGGTGTGTTGGAGCTGAGATGCACACAAAAGCTACAGGACAGTGGCACTCGGGATTTCATTTTATTAGCCGAGATTGCTAAAGGAAGGACAGCAGGCAAAATCACATTCATAAGTTTAATTTACAGAGAGAATACTGGAGCTGTTCAGCACTTTTGTAACTAGATGTGTTGCAGCTGAAGAGAATAGGAAGGGTTCAGTTATCATAGTTATTATTAACAGAAGGACTTTTATTTTTCACTCAAACTGCCCCCCAAAACCTCCAGCACGCTGCGTGTGACCGGCAATGAGCCTTGATACAAATTTGACTGTGTTATTTCCGCTGTGCTGCACAGCAGGCCATCAACATACAAAATGAGCAAAACTGAAGAGGAAAATGCTGGATGCATTTTAGGGGGAAATGATGAACGCAGCAAGAAATGCACAGTGTAAAGCCCATCAGTTTTTGCCGTCTTAAAAACAATTACCTGAACAGTTGGAATACAGTGCATGACTGAGCATCTCACACTTGAAAAATAAAAGACCAACATAGAACAAAATGAAGGATAATACACAATGCTTTTTCAACAAGATGAATGAGTTTTCTTTTAATTCTTTTCGCTATTGTCCTGCTAGCAATAACAGCATTTATATTTCCAGCACCTTTCTATGCATAATACATAAAAGAGTGTGAATACCTCAAAAAATAAACATTGTTACACTTAATATTTTTAGATCCTTTGCTACTCTTATGATTTGATATGAGTTATTGTTTGGTGTCACAATCCATAAATTGGCTAAGAGGAAACACACTGTTAGGTTATTATTTAGAAAGGGATGCTCACAATTTCGAAAATGATTAGATGTAATAAATTACCTTTTTTTCTCTTCGAGCTTTCTACCTTGTACATATATAATTATACTCAATAAACAGAATTTTAAATGTTGCTAAGAAATAATATGATGCTGCCATTAAAGCTTGTTATGTCTGCTGCATGTCTGTGGTATGTACATGTTAATATCAGAATTATCAGAACATTAATATTTATTTATCAGTTTAAATGTATCAGTTCATCTCTTTATGAATCTGCTGCTGACGAACTGGCTATGAATCTCCACTACAGTACATGCTGTGCAACAAAAAGCAGCTGCTTGCAAACAGGATCTGATGCAATGGATTCTCTCAGACAAACAGTCATGAAAAACTCTATTAAGTTGATATTTCAGTGAAATCCACTTTGAACATCACAAAAAAAGTTTTCATGTTAGAGCATACCCTGCCATGAAAGACTTCAAAGTTTGTATATAAGAGCTAAAATATTTAGCAATCAATTTCTTTTTAACAGTTTATAAAACTAAATCTTGCCTATAGCCAGGGCTCCAGTTTTTTGGACAACTTAGACTCTCTCATTTATAACATTGTCATGACATTAAAATGTATGGCCTGGGGGTGGGTGTACTTAAAGGAGGCTTGAGAGACCAGTTCAGTTAGCCTCACCTCAGGCCATCTATTTGGGGTCCGGGCTAGTGAACAGCTCTCGGAGGTCAGTCGCGTTTGGATTGGGCTTTGGCTCACCCTGGGTCACTTGGACCTTTGATTTATTTTATTTTATTATCTGGAAAGTCAGCTGGGTTCTGGCGTGTGTCCTTGTGTTTGATACATTGTTGAGCTCATTTACTGGAAAAAAGCAGCTTGTGGGGACCGACAGCTCCTTGTGGGGCACAATGCATGGACCCTGAGAGGGGAATTGCTGTTTTTGGGTCAGAGGTCACGTCCAGGACTAATGTTTGAATTGAGTTTAGGTTGGGGGTTAGGGTTAGCTATAAACTACTTTAGGCTAAAGCCTAAAGCGGAGCCTCTAAGGGGGGTGGAGGACAAGATGACTGGCATTAGAGGCTGAAGTAAGAGCTATGGTGATGAAAGCATATACCAGCACAAATCATTTGATGTGAAGAAGAATTCAACTGCAATAGTCTCGGCACTAGTTAACCACTTAAGGAAGCACTAAGAAGTTTTAACACAAATATTGCAGCTAAAAAAAGTTCATAATTTTACTATTTGTTCACAATTGTAGAAAAGCACTGTAAAAATATAATAGCACCCCAAAAAAAGTTGATGAAAAGTCCATGACTTTTTTTTTTCCTGTTGTTACCTACCCTATCATTAATGTACATTAGTTATAAAGTTTAGTTTATTTCAGTTTTAAACTTTCGTTACATTAGTTGCCTTTTCTATCTTACTATCACAAATGTTAACATTGTAATTAAACGCCACAAGGCCCTTCAGTGGAACCATGTGTATTAGTCAGATGAGGCACAGATTTTGGCATTAAGTGAGCTTTGTGTAAACCCAAGGACAAACACCTCTTACCCTAGTATGTTCAAGGATCTGTGCTGTCGTGTGACATTTTTTTCTTCCAAAGGCCCTGGGACCTATTAGAGGTTTTTTTAACCTTGAACATACAGTAGGAGAACAATTTACATAAAAAAAATATCTTGGACTGCTAACTTCAAATTAGTGGTCATCTTACCCTGTAGTTTATAGTGATAAAAAAAAAAAAATAGAAATGGCAAGATATGTTTTACTTTCATTCAATATCTTTTTGATCCACAGACCTAAATCTAAATAAAATCAGTGGGTTGAACTCCTAAAATGCAAAACAGAAAGATAACATAACTAGGGACACTGTTGTACAATCTATTAAATGTCTCGACTGTGTTTTATTTACAGTAGGAGATGGATTTATTTCCATCTTTGTACACATATTTACCATGGGCATTACTGGCTGTTGTAATTACAAATGATCAAACAAAAGGGTTTAAGCTATGTATTGTAAAACTCAGAGTTAAACCCCTGCATAACCCTGTAAAATGCTGATACCTTCCATAATTAACAACATCCCATGGCTGTATTCTCCTGATGTTGTGCAAGAAAGATGTTGTTCACTTGAATGTTTTCTTTTTTTTCCTGATAAACATTAAAGAGACCTTGGTGCACCTTGTGGCAACACAACTTATGACAATCTAAAATGTTTTCTGCCAAGTCCCGCTGTCTGTCCACATGTTTCAATCTCTTTTAGATAAGACTTCCCCCACATGGAATTCTAAAAAGCTTTCTGGCCTTGGACTGAATGCTCAAACTATGAGCTCAAAGATTGGTGGCTGAGATTTATTTTTATTTTTTTTATCCGTGTGTGTAAGTGTGCAGAAAGGGCGACAGTTGTTCGAAAGCATGTTATTTGATTTAGTTTGACATTTGTCATTGACTCAAACATGGGGCTTATACTTTCACTTCCATCGTGTTGCTGTGATCGGCTTAAAAAAAGACAAAGCCCCCATTTGAAACTGAACAGAGGGATGGATTTGTTGTACTCACACTAAAACAACAAAAAAATGTTTGCACATTACAGTCAGAGAACATTTTTTATGTCCCAAGGAGATTTTACTTTGAACTGAGTGCTTGCACATTTTGTCACTACTCTGTTTTTGACTCTCACTTACTTTCAGTGTGAAAAACTGTTGTTGGATTCATGCTGTTAGCAAAAACATATACTCTTTATAAAATACTGTGTGTGTGGTGATGCTTGTATTTATTACAGTGTGGTGACCAATTTGCTAGGAAAATCATACATATATGGAGATTTACATGTATTTGTAAGGACCACTCAACGGGAAAATTCTCTTGAGTTTGGGGTTAGGTTTAGGTCCAAGGTGTGAATTCAGTTTAGGTTATGGTTAGGTACATGTTGGCAATGGTTAGGGTATGGGTCTGGGTTTTGCCCTACAGATTCATGAAAGTTAATGAAAAGTCTCCATACAACAGGGAAACTCCATACAACGGGGAAACACGAAATATTTGTGTGTTTGGGGTGGGGAGGCCAAGATGTTTTCATGCACGTGTCCGTGGGTATAGACAAAGTCCAAGTCTCTCTCTGTGTATAACTGAACTTTATGGCAAGGCTGGAGAGGCTGTAGGATGGGGAAAGAGTTATTGCTATATTTTCCACTAATTTACTGTGACTGTTGTTGCTTCCTTTGAGGTAATAGTGATTGTTTAAAGGCGACTTTGATTTCCTCTCTGTATACATTCTGCAAAAAAGCAAAACATAACAGGATGCTTTTAATTTTTTCTTTTTCTTTTGCAACTAACTTTTCTTCGTTGAGATTAAGTAGCTGGTGGAGAACCAACAAGTCAGTGTGTACACAGTAAAAGACGAACCTATAAAATTTACCTATGAATGTGAAGATAACGATTTGCACTCAGTTTGGTTGAGGGAATTTAGGTGACAGTGTTGCAAACAACACCACCATCCAAGCTATTATCCGTACCCAACAGGGCTACACAATTAGTCTGAGTCAAAATTGCTGACTTTGTACTTTAATACGAATACATAAATATGATTGTTTATATAATCTTAGATTTAATTAGCCAATTTAGAGGAAGATATATCTAAATATATATTTTGTTTTGTACAAAGTTGAGTGTGCTGACAACAAAATCACACAAAAACCATCAATAGAAATCAGATTTCTTAACCAATGGAGGCCTGGCTTTAGAGTCACACACAAAATTGATAACATATACCATCAGCATAGAGTAGGTTCTAACCATTTGTGTAGACAGATGCACATTTGTGGCTTCCTGGATTTCATTTTGCTGGGTTCTGGCAGTGTTCTTCCTGTTCCTCCTTGAAGAAAGGTGGCGGTAGCGGCCCTGCTGCTGGGCTTCTGCCCTCCTACAGCCTCCTCCATGTCTCCTGGTGTAATGGCCTGATTCCTGGTAGTAACTCCGCCTGTGGACACTACGCTGACAGACATAAATTCAATTAAGTTTATTTATATAGTGCCAATTCACAACACATTTCATCTCAAGTCAGAGGCAAATCAACCAGATCATACAGTCAAACTGATTCAAAGTTTTGCTATCTAAGGGAAACCGGTGGATTGCATTGATTCATTGACTCAAAGGCAAGCGTGCTTGAAGCAACAGCAGAGAGGAAAAACTTTAACAGGAAAAAACCTCCAGCAGAACCAGGCTCAGTGTGTGCGGACATCTGCCCGAGGCCGACTGGGGTTTAAGGAGACAGAAAAAGAGATACAAAAGGCAACTGTCACTCAACTCAGCAGGCGGCCTCGTCCAGAAAACACACAGCCAGGCAGATGAGCTCCGAGCCAGCTCCCATGTCTGAGGATGAAGACAGTTAGTCACAGTCAGAGAGCCAGGACTACACTGAAAAACAGGCCTGGCTTGAGGCTTTTAACTACAGTTTGTTGGCTTCCTGTAAGTAAAGAATTGGACAATAGTCCAACCTTAAAGTAACAAACGCATGGACTAGTTTCTCAGCATCACCCCTGGACAGGATATATCTTATTTTTTCAATATTTAGCAGATTAAAGAAGGAAAGTCTAGAGACCTCTATGATATGGGATTTAAATGACAGGTCCTGATCTAAACTAACACCAATATTTTTTACTTTATCATCTGAGATCAATTTATCCCATCCAAATAAAATGACTGACTAATCAGCTTATTTTTCAATGACAGACATAGCAAACCTTGCCATGGCTCATATTGCAGTGCCATTCTGGGTGAGCTGCAGTGCCTGAGCCACTTGTGTGGGTTGTAGAGTCCATCTCAAGATACCACAAGCATGAAAGCATCAACGCTACAAATTGGCCAAAATATCAGCCAGGAAGTATAGGTACTGAGAACTGGCTCTGGTCTTCACTTACAGACAGACCACTTCTTTACTGAGTGTGTATGCTTCCAAAGTGGACAGTTTGATTTCACAGAAGTTTGATTTAACTGAAGTTATGTTGTGTTGTTTGCGTGTTCCCTTTATTTATTTTTTTAGCAGTGCATCGCAGTTAGATGGAAGGGGTTACACCAAAGTTGCTTTTATCATTTTGAGCTTTCAGCCTGTCTGTCACTGAACTTACTGGATTTGTAGGGTTTAAGATGATTCTCCAGAAAATGCACAGTTTTTTATTGTTTTGTTTTTTTATACACTAGCAGAATTCTCCACGTTGATTAATAATGTAAGATGTTGAGATGGAAACAGAAAAATAAATGGAATTCTGAATGTTTAGAAATGTTAACTGTGGAATGATTTTAGCTTTGGTTTTAAATATTGATACAATGGTCTGCAGTATAACTCTGTTTATGATTTTTTTTTTTATGAAAAATTTTATTCAACAATGTATAATTTACAGGCTTGCATGTTGCGCAATGGTTAGCGCGCATGACCCATGTACAGAGGCCTTAGTCGTCGACGTGGCCGACCCATATTCGAATCCAGCCTGTGGTCCTTTGCCGCATGACTCCCCCCCTCTCTCATACCCCCTTTCCTGTCAGCCTAATTTCAGATAAACGAGCCACTAGTGAAGTAAAAACTAAAAAAAAAACTAAAAAAAAAAAAACTATGTATAATGTAGAGATTTGAAAATCAAGGTTCTAATAGGAAAAAACAACAACATTCTGTTGAGGCAAGAAACAAGAGAAACATCATTCCCCATATCTAATTCATTGATCTCTAATTCTCGGACAAACTTTGATTGATCAGATTTACATCCAATGAACTCTTTATATTAGCTTTACTATATGTCATAATAATTATTATAATGTATACATATATTACTTTTACTAAAGAAATGTGTGGAGGTTTTCCTCCCAAAGTCCAGAACTTGAGTTATATGCTAAATTCCACTTTGGAGTGAGTGGGCCTTTCCCAATTCGTAGCTGCTCCATCTCCCTACTCACTTCACACTCCACTCACTGTGAAGCACACTTGGTGCTGAGCTGAGTCCCCTTGATGGTGCTGAAGGGTATAACTATGCCCTCCACTTTTGAGATGGTCATCCCTCGCACTACCGGAACAGGAAGCTGTCGTCACCATGGTAGCAGTCCAAGCTCTGGCAGTGACTGCAAAGAATGCTTAAGATTGTCTAGAAAACGCAAACAGTCCATGACCGTAGCCACAGGTGAGAACACTGAGTTCTAGAAATTAGTGTTTTTTCTGCTGTTTGGACGAGGCATGAATAGATGTTATGGGAAGGAGAATGAAGTGACAGAGGGATGAGTTGATGAGTGGAAAACTAATGTATAATATCAATGTTAAATGTTAAAATATTTGGAAGAGGGGCACTCAGAGTTATCACATTAATGCGCAAAAACAGCAGTAATTTATTTCAATGCAGGATTAAAACACTTGCTTTGGTATTTTGTGTAATCTGTCTGCTTTCCTGAAAAGATTAGCAGACAGGTCCACTGTGTCCGCCTCCAGTGCTCTTCTTATCGGCGCTCTGACCGGCTGACCACCCTGAGAAGTGCACAGCTGATATTATCTTGTCTTGATTAGAAATGATTTAGTATCCATAGCAGCGTCTTTAATTTTAACTATGTAGAAGTTGTACAGATTTTGAGGATGTCCTTTTTGAGCTATGTTTGTCCATTAAACTATCACAGCAAGTTTTTTTCTTCTTGTTTTCACAGTTTCACTATGTGCATTATTTAATAAAGCACATTTTTTTAATATAGGTGTTCTTTTTCAAAAATATTTCGGTGAACCTCAGTAGTTGTCTGAGACTTGCTATGGTCCTGCATGAACCTTTTAGAGTGTTAATACTGTTGCATCAACAGTTGAACCAGGTGAGCAGCACCATTGGTTGGTGCTGCTCGTGCTGCTATATTGGGAAACAGATCCTCACTCACTGTGGAGGGCCTTAAAAGCCTTATAGCTGGCACATGTAGGCAGTTGGTTTCAGAAGGGACTTAATATGGCCGACCATCCTTTGGCACACTCAAATCGAGTGAGAAGTGGGTAGGGCGAGGGAGTAACCACCAACTGGGAAAGGCCAAATATGTGCGGGCTGTTTTCTCCCTTGTGTCCTATGATGGACTGGTGGTCTGCCCTGTCTCCTGCCCAATGACTGATGGAGATAAGCGCTCTGGCCCTCCTGCCATTCTGCAAGAAACAGGATAGATAGGAATGGGTAGATATCAATTTGAGTATATCTATTTAGATTGAATATATAAAGTGAATATATCTGTCTTAGACAACTTATCATAGATAGATAGATAGATAG